>NC_047120.1:6272115-6546118 GCF_902500255.1 Thalassophryne amazonica | reverse complement strand
TTTTTTTTTTTTTACACAATTATCCTTTATTGACCGAGTTTCATTCATGAAGTCAGTGGTGTGGTTACACATCTCTATGTGTGGGTGTGACTGTGAGCGGCACAGTGCGGGTCATTATAATCTCATTATTTTAAGGGGCAAATTAAAAAAATCCCCAGTCTTGTCGAACAATTTTAATCGCTAACGACAAGTATTTTAACTAGACATTGGTCTACCAGTGAAAAATATCAACGAGACATAAGTGAAGAGTAGAGAAGCTTGAATCTTCGACTGGACTGGGTTGCTTGACGTGAGGACGTTTCACTTCAAATCACAGAAGCTTCCTCAGCTAAAATTCTTGCTCAGGTAGTCTGACTTCTGTCTTGACTCTTGTAGAGAAGAATAAACCAGAAGCCAACAAAAGTTGGAGTTTTTAACCTAACCAGACCCTTCCTACCGAGAGGCTGACTGCTATAGGCTAGTGACTAAACAATAGCTCTAATTAGCACCTATTGTGCTCTAGTTAGCACTCTCCTAATGATGGGATGGAAGCCTCCCCTGATGGCTCCCTTGACGACTCTCCTGATGACGTGAATGACTCAAAAATGAGTCATTCTCCTTGTCGGCACACGGCTCAGTGCTACTGCGCTCTCTAGTTCTCATATACAGCTCCATGATGTAAACACAGTTAACAATATTCTTCAGTAAGTAAATGTGTAAACAGGAGATATGGGATTAAAATAATAAAATAATAGTAAATTGTGCTTTTGGTGTAAAAATATACTATCCTATAATATGTCGCAAACATTGCTGCTCTGTTTGTACATTGCTGTATTTCACCCAATAGATAAGGAAGTTTGTCGATGTAGGACATGCTCTCAAAGTCTTTTTGGGTGTTTGTGATCTGTGTCTCTGTACGTGTGTCTGATGTCTTGGTACAGCGGACAGGTGATTAGGAAGTGCAGCTCTGTCTCCACCTGGTGTTGTGAGCAGTAGGTGCACAGTCTTTCTTCTCTGGGGAGCCAGGCCTATCTGTGGCAGGATTTCTCCATGGCAAGGCTGTGCTCACCGAGTCTGTACATGGTCAAGGATTTCCTGGGCTTTGGGTTCTTGAGCTTGGCTCAAATTGGCAAACTGCGAAAAATTCCAGCCACTGTCGGGAGGGACAGACATCCAGACAGGCATGAACAATCCCATGGCGACAGTTTTGTGCATGCTCGTGTGCACATGCACAAATACAGTGTGAGACCTGAGAGGTGTGATACCACATTGTGCTCATACAGCAGGAGCAGCAATCACATGTTGGACAAATGTACATAAATCGACGAAAATGCATAAGGAAAAAAACAATGACAGAGTACATGACATTCAGAACAATGAACATACTGTTTAAATGTAAAACATTCATGTTACTGGTAATGATTCTGTTCTCAGTGGGGAAAAAAAAAAGCAACAAAAAAAAAAGCAATGCTTACTGTTACTGTTTCGGCACTCTGGCAAAACAATTTAATAAAGTTCTTATTATTGTTATGATGTGTATGATGACTTAACGGTCTGTGTTGGAAAGGACAATACAAATAGATTTAATTTTGCCTGTTAAAATATTTCATTCCTGTTATAAAAAGACGATACAAGATTTTTCCTCCTCCTGTTCCTTTATGTTCATGAACCACGGCCATGGATGTAAAAAAGGAAGTAATGTACTGACATGAATGAAGCCGTGTGCTCATATCATGAACACATCAGCCAGCTCCCCTTGTCCAGCTGTCAAACGCATGACTCGCCAAAGGACACCACATTATGTGGACGATCATTCACGTGGTGGATGTGAGGCCATTCACATGATGAGATGGATATTTTCACATGGGGCAGCCTGGTTGATGGTGTCCAGTGCACACTGAGGCACTGGTGCATGTGTTTCAAATTGTGTGATTTTGATTTTTTTTATTTTTTTTATTACCATGTGAGGAGTTCCCGGCCGATAAATGCACATCACGGTGGCATGTTGAGAGGTTACAACAAAGCTAGAGAACAAAGCTAGAAAACACATATCGTGCATGGCACAATATGTGTTCTCTAGCTCTGTTTTGCGCTGTCACCGCGGCTGCTGTGTGGAGCGACACAATTTGCAGCACTGGCTGTGGGCTGTGGTCAGCTCCCTCCCTGCTTGATACATATATATACACACACACACACACACACACACACACACACACACACACACACACACACACACACACACACACACACACACACACACACACACACACACACACACACGAGGGCTGTCAATAAAGTAACGGTCCTTTTTATTTTTTTCAAAAACTATATGGATTTCATTCATATGTTTTTACGTCAGACATGCTTGAACCCTCGTGCGCATGCGTGCGTTTTTCCACGCCTGTCGGTGACGTCATTCGCCTGTGAGCACTCCTTGTGGGAGGAGTCGTCCAGCCCCTCGTCGGATTTCCTTTGTCTGAGAAGTTGCTGAGAGACTGGCGCTTTGTTTGATCAAAATTTTTTCTAAACCTGTGAGACACATCGAAGTGGACACATTTCGAAAAATTAAGCTGGTTTTCAGTGAAAATTTTAACGGCTGTTGAGAGATTTTGAGGTGATTCTGTCGCTTTAAGGACTTCCCACGGTGCGAGACGTCGCTCAGCGCTCTCAACCGCCGTCGTCAGCCTGTTCAAGCTGAAAACCTCCACATTTCAGGCTCTATTGATCCAGGACGTCGTGAGAGAACAGAAGTTTCAGAAGAAGTCGGTTTCAGCATTTTATCCGGATATTCCACTGTTAAAGGAGATTTTTTTAATGAAAGACGTGCGGATGGGTCCGCGCGTCGGGACGCAGCCGCCGCGACGCTCCGCCACAGGAAAAACACCTCTGTTGAAAGCCTTAAGGACAAGTTGGAACATGTCCTGCCTGTTAAACAATTTCTCATATACTCACTCCACTGAAAGCCATCAAAAGCCGCCTGGATTTTACAAATGGTTATCAACACGGAGGTGTTTTTCCTGTGCCGCCGCACCGCGTCGGCTGCGTCCCGATGCGCGGATCCGTCCGCACGTGTTTCATTAAAAAAATCTCCTTTAACAGTGGAATATCCGGATAAAATGCTGAAACCGACTTCTTCTGAAACTTCTGTTCTCGCACGACGTCCTGGATCAATAGAGCCTGAAATGTGGAGGTTTTCAGCTTGAACAGGCTGACGACGGCGGCTGAGAGCGCTGAGCGACGTCTCGCACCGTGGGAAGTCCTTAAAGCGACAGAATCACCTCAAAATCTCTCATCAGCCGTTAAAATTTTCACTGAAAACCAGCTTAATTTTTCGAACCGTGTCCACTTCGATGTGTCTCACAGGTTTAGAAAAAATTTTGATCAAACAACGCGCCAGTCTCTCAGCAACTTCTCAGACAAAGGAATTCCGACGAGGGGCTGGACGACTCCTCCCACAAGGAGTGCTCACAGGCGAATGACGTCACCGACAGGCGTGGAAAAACGCACGCATGCGCACGAGGGTTCAAGCATGTCTGACGTAAAAACATATGAATGAAATCCATATAGTTTTTGAAAAAAATAAAAAGGACCGTTACTTTGACAGCCCTCGTATATATATATATATATATATATATATATATATACACACACGCACACACAAGGTCTGTGAGAAAACTATCTGACCTTTTTAGTTTTTTTCAAAAACTATATGGATTTGATTCACGTGCGCTTGCATCAGACAAGCTTGAACCTTCGTGCGCATGCGTGAGTTTTTTCACGCCTGTCGGTTGCATCATTCGCCTGTGGGCAGGCTTTGTGGGAGGAGTGGTCCAGCCCCCTTGGCGGATTTTCATTCTCAGCAAACAGCTGAGCTACTGCCGCTTTGTTCCATGAAATTTTTTTCAGAAACTCTGCCAGACAGCCAGCTGGAAACCATTTGGAAGATTCAGGTGGATTTCGGTGAAGATTGTATGGGTATCACACGGATTAAGGACCATTAAAACTGGATTAAAAATGGCTCACAGCGCCCCGAGCGGCCATCGACAGGCTGAAACGAGCAGATCACTAACAAATTTAAGGCTCTGTTGATGCAGGACGTCATGTGATTAGCAGAGAAGTTTCATAAGAGGTCGGGATCAGCACTTTATCGGCACATTCCACTGTTAAAGGAGATTTTGTAATAAAAGACGTGCGGACGGATTCGCACGTTGGGACGCAGCCGCTCATGGCGCGGTGGGACAAAAAACACCTCCGTGTTGGAAACCATTCGTAAGATTCAGACGGTTTTCGGTGGTTTTTCAGTCGAGTGAGTATCCGAGAAATTGTTTAACAGCTGAGCATGTTCCAACTTGTCCTGTGAGACTTCCAACACGGAGGTGTTGTTTGTCCAGCGCCATGAGCGGCTGCATCCCGACGCGCGAATCCGTCCGCACGTCTTTCATTACAAAAACTCCTTTAACAGTGGAATGTGCCGATAAAGTGCTGATCCCGACCTCTTATGAAACTTCTCTGCTAGTCACACCACATCCTGCATCAACAGAGCCTTAAATTTGTTAGTGATCTGCTCATTTCAGCCTGTCGATGGCCGCTCGGGGCATGGTGCGCCCTCCAGCGGTGTGGGCCGTTTTTAATCCAGTTTTAATGGTCCTTAATCCGTGTGATACCGATACAATCTTCACCGAAATCCACCTGAATCTTCCAAATGGTTTCCAGCTGGCTGTCTGGCAGAGTTTCTGAAAAAACTTTTCATGGAACAAAGCGGCAGTCGCTTCGCCATTCCTAAACAATAAAAATCCGCCGAGGGGGGTGGACCAGTGCTCACTCAAAGCCTGCCCAAAGGCGAATGACGCAACCGACAGGCGTGAAAAAACTCACGCATGCGCACGAAGGTTCAAGCTTGTCTGATACAAGCGCACATGATTCAAATCCATATAGTTTTTGAAAAAAATAAAAAGGTCGAATACTTTTCTAACAGACCTCGTATATATGTATTGTAATGGTTTTAGGAGCCACGCTGCGTTGAACACAGCAGCTGCTCAGCCAAGCAGCGTATCTTAACGCAGATCCGTGTAACTTTCAACACTAATATTTGGGAATGTGTGAGTGTCATAGGAAGTTTAATACTTTCCTGACATAATTTAATTTTACTGGCTCGATATGGAGGTCAAAATGGCATTTTAAGACTTATTTTGTGAGCATTTTTCTGAGTGTGTTCAGTCGCAAATTTCCATTGAAAATGCATTAACATCTGGGAACTTCATCAATATTTTGCCCGGTTAGGAGACGTCATGTCGCTGTCCATGAAGGGACGTTTTTGTTTAGTGTGCAGCATTGGGACTGCGCTCTCTAGTTCTTATAAACAGCTCCATGGTTTACATCTTAATTTTGATTTGCTGCTCTATGTAACAGTTGATGTGTATGAAGTGTGTTTCCCATGTCAATAAAGCTACACTGAAATTGAAAAGTGAGAGAGGGGCTGGTAGCGTGGGGGGGGGGGGGGGGGGGGGGTCATGTTTGAAAGGAAACCCTGACACACAACCTCTGAAATATCACAGTTTTAATTAATACCAAAGTGTAGCGGAGATATTCTGAAGCAAACATTCAGACATTGACTTTGATGAGTGAATTTGTTCTCCACAAAGAGCTCGTTTAGCTCAGACGGTCACACATCAGCACACTGATGATTAATTTCATTTATTTTACCATAATTACTTTCATCATAAGAGCAACAGGTCAGAACAGTGGCGTGTTCCCTCACAGGATAATTACATGAAGCCATGCCCCCCACCCCCCACCTCATGATGTCATGTAGTTGTGGTCAGAATTTCCATCACGACCATACATTAACTATTGTATTTTCCACTGTATAAGTCCAAGCTGCATCTTTTTTCTGTGTTATTAGAATTTTGTGCTGTACAAGTAGTATTCAGTATTATTTCACTAAAAAAAGTTTATTTTAGTGAGTGCTTTGATTCCTGGAAAGTCCTTTGTGAATAGCCATTATATTTGTCATTATTAATGACAAATGTGATTTTTCAGTATATAGTGTAGAATATAGCATAGTACATAAGGAGTAAATCTACCAAACTAGTCAAAAATAACAAAACACAACAAAAACAAAACAATTTATACTCCAGAAAATACAGTATACAAGGTCTGTTAGAAGTCCCAGAAAACAGAGACCAGATAGACAGGAGACAGAGACAAGAAGGAGAGGAGTGTCTCTCCCTTATTTAGCAGGAGTAGGGGAAAAACTACAGAGCATCTTCAGACAGCACAAAATCCCAGTTTACTTTAAACCGGTTAACACCTTGAGACAGAAATTAGTTCACCCTAAGGACAGGATCCCTAGTTACAAAGAGAGCAATGTAGTGTATTCTATCAGATGTCAGGATAACTGTAATGAACACTACATAGGTGAGACTAAGCAACTTTTACACAAAAGGCTATACCAGCACTGCAGAGAGGGCACCAGTAGACCTCAGTCTGCAGTTCATCTCCATCTGAAAGACACTAACCACACGTTTGAGGACAAGGAAGTTAAAATCTTAGCCAGAGAGAAGAAATGGTTTGAGAGAGGTGTCAAGAAAGCATTCTTTGTAAAACAGATGAAACCCAGCCTTAACCAGGGAGGGGGTCTCAGACACGCTTTGTCCCCTGTTTACAATGGGGTACTCAGGTCAAAGCAGTTTCAGTCTTTTGTTCATTTTAATGAGTCATTTACGTCATCAGGAGAGTCATCAAGGGAGGCATCAGGTAAGGCTTCCGTCCCATCATTAGGAGGGACAGCTGCCCTGTCATTAGGAGGGTGCTAACTAGAGCACAATAGGTGCTAATTAGAGCTATTGTTTAGTCACTAGCCTATACCAGTCGGCCTCTCGGTAGGAGGGGTCTGATTAGGTTAAAAACTCCAGCTTCTGTTGGCTTCTGTTTTATTCTTCTCTACAAGAGTCAAGACAGAAGTCAGACTACCAGAGCAAGAATTTTAGCTGAGGAAGCTTCTGCAATTTGAAGCAAAACATCCTCACGTCAAGCAACCCAGTCCAGTCGAAGATTCAAGCTTCTCTACTATGGAAACCACCTGGACAACTGAGAGCCTACACAGAAACATCTGTTAGAAAAGTATTGGACCTTTTTATTTTTTATGAAAACCTGATGGATTTGAATCACGTGTGCTCGCATGAGCAAACCTTGAACCTTCGTGCGCATGCGTGAACTTTTTCACGCCTGTCGATTGCATCATTTTCTGGTAAGCAGCCTTTGTGTGAGGACGTGTGGTGCGCTCGGCGGATTTTCATTTCAAGAAAAAAGACGGAAAGACTGGAGCAGCGGTACTGCATCAAATTTTGCCAGAAACTGGGCGACAGCCAGGTGGAAACCATTCGGAAGATTCAGACAGCTTGCGGTGATGATCCTATGGGCATCACACAGATTAAGGAGTGGTACAACCAGTTTAAAGATGTCCGCACAACTGTGGAGAGCGAGCCACACTCCGGTCAACCATAAACATGCTGAAATGACCAGATCATTTCCGAAGTAAACGCTGTGGTGTTACAGGACTATTGTGTGACTGTCTGAGAAATTGCGGAAGAGGTGGACATCAGCACTTTTTCGGTACATTCCACTGTGACAGATTTGGCCATTAAAAGAGTGGCATGAAATTCATGCTGCTGCTGACGGTGCAGCAAAACTGCCTAAGTGTTGAAGTCTCACAGGACATGCTGTGACATGACCACCTCTTCCACAATTTCTCAGATAGTCACACGACTGAAAAGTCACCAAAAGCCGTCTGAATCATCCGAATGGTTTCCACCTGGCTGTCTCCCAGTTTCTGGCAAAATTTGATGCGGCACTGCTCCAGTCGTTTTGTCTTTTTCCTTGAAATGAAAATCCAACGAGCGCACTACACGTCCTCACACAAAGGCTGCTTACCAGAAAATGATGCAATCGACAGGTGTGAAAAAGTTCACGCATGCGCACGAAGGTTCAAGGTTTGCTCATGCAAGCTCATGTGATTCAAATCCATCAGGTTTTTGCAAAAAATAAAAAGGTCTGATACTTTTCTATCAGACCTCATACTATCAGGCTGGATGGTCTGGAATTGCAGGACACAAATGCATGACTCAAACAAACAGCTCTGGTTTTTAGATTGTGTTACTGTAGAAGATAGCGGAGGTCGGTACACGAGTAGGCAGTCCAGGAAAAGCAGCAGTACAAAAAACATCAGGCAAACAGGCGTGGTCAAAACAACAGGCTGGAGGTCAGGTACACACAAAGAGGCAGGCAGGACTATGGTACGCAGGAACAGAGCTGGAATGAGGGCACAAGGCACGACAAATTGGCGAGTGAGCTCACACCCAGTGAGCTTAAATAACTGCAGGTGGTAATGAGCAAATCAGGAACATGTGTGCATGGAAAGCACCAGAACAAGGCGTGGCCAGAGAGAGAAAGAAACACCCATCACCAAGATCAAAGGGAGAGAGACAAGAGAAACAAAGACAGGCAGACCCAAGCAGCAAAAAAAACTCAGCAAGATAAGAAATCAATCAATCAATCAACTTTTTTCTTATATAGCGCCAAATCACAACAAACAGTTGCCCCAAGGCGCTCCATATTGCAAGGCAAGGCCATACAAAAACCATGAAAAACCCCAACGGTCAAAACGACCCCCTATGAGCAAGCACTTGGCCACAGTGGGAAGGAAAAACTCCCTTTTAACAGGAAGAAACCTCCAGCAGAACCAGGCTCAGGGAGGGGCAGTCTTCTGCTGAGACTGGTTGGGGCTGAGGGAAAGAACCAGGAAAAAGACATGCCGAGAAGGGGGGCAGAGATCGATCACTAATGATTAAATGCAGAGTGATGCATACGGAGCAAAAAAAGAAAGAAACAGTGCATCATGGGAACCCCCCCACAGTCTACGTCTAAAGCAACATAACCAAGGGATGGTCCAGGGTCACCCGATCCAGCCCTAACTATAAGCCTTAGCGAAAAGGAAAGTTTTAAGCCTAATCTTAAAAGTAGAGAGGGTATCTGTCTCCCTGATCTGAATTGGGAGCTGGTTCCACAGGAGAGGAGCCTGAAAGCTGAAGGCTCTGCCTCCCATTCTACTCTTACAAACCCTAGGAACTACAAGTAAGCCCGCAGTCGGAGAGCGAAGCGCTCTAATGGGGTAATATGGTACTACGAGGTCCCTAAGATAAGATGGGACCTGATTATTCAAAACCTTATAAGTAAGAAGAAGAATTTTAAATTCTATTCTAGAATTAACAGGAAGCCAATGAAGAGAGGCCAACACGGGTGAGATATGCTCTCTCCTGCTAGTCCCCGTCAGTACTCTAGCTGCAGCATTCTGAACCAACTGAAGGCTTTTTAGGGAACTTTTAGGACAACCTGATAATAATGAATTACAATAGTCCAGCCTAGAGGAAATAAATGCATGAATTAGTTTTTCAGCATCACTCTGAGACAAGACCTTTCTGATTTTAGAGATATTGCGTAAATGCAAAAAGGCAGTCCTACATATTTGTTTAATATGCACTTTGAATGACATATCCTGATCAAAAATAACTCCAAGATTTCTCACAGTATTACTAGAGATCAGGGAAATGCCATCCAGAGTAACGATCTGGTTAGACACCATGCTTCTAAGATTTGTGGGGCCAAGTACAATAACTTCAGTTTTATCTGAGTTTAAAAGCAGGAAATTAGAGGTCATCCATGTCTTTATGTCTGTAAGACAATCCTGCAGTTTAGCTAATTGGTGTGTATCCTCTGGCTTCATGGATAGATAAAGCTGGGTATCATCTGCGTAACAATGAAAATTTAAGCAATACCGTCTAATAATACTGCCCAAGGGAAGCATGTATAAAGTGAATAAAATTGGTCCTAGCACAGAACCTTGTGGAACTCCATAATTAACTTTAGTCTGTGAAGAAGATTCCCCATTTACATGAACAAACTGTAATCTATTAGACAAATATGATTCAAACCACCGCAGCGCAGTGCCTTTAATACCTATGACATGCTCTAATCTCTGTAATAAAATTTAAAATAAAAGAAACCAACCAAACCCAATGAAACGCAAAAATAACTAACAGCACAAAAGAACAAAATAACACAGAACACCTATCAAAACGCAAACTGTGACATATACATTTTAAAATGTTCTGAAATTTATATATATATATTTTATATATATATATTCCCCCCCCCCCACACACACACTCACCTTCAACCGCTTATCCGGGATTGGGTTGCGGGGGCAACAGACTTCCCTTTCTCAGACCACATTGAACACCTCTGACTGGACATCCTGAGGCGTACCCAGGCCAGTGTGGAGATATAATTTCTCCATCTAGTCCTGGGTCTTCCCCGGGGTCTCCTCCCAGATAGATGTGCCTGGAACACCGACCTATGGGGGCACCCATGGGGAATCCTTAAAAGATGCCTGAACCACCTCAGCTGACTCCTTTTAAATGCAAAGGAGCAGCGGCTCTATACTCCGAGCTCCCCATGGATGACCAGTCCCTATCTCTAAGGGAAAGATATTGTGAGAAGCTACACACACACACACACACACACACACACACACACACACACACACACACGCACACACACACACACACACAACCCCAATTCCAATGAAGTTGGGACGTTGTCTAAAATGTAAATAAAAATGGAATACAATTATTTGCAAATCCTCTTCAACCTATATTCAATTGAATACACCATAAAGACAAGATATTTAATGTTCAAACTGATAAATTTATATTTTTTTGTGCAAATATTTGCTCATTTTGAAATAGATGCCTGAAACACGTTTCAAAAATGTTGGGACAATGGTATGTTTACCACTGTGTTACAACACTGTTCCTTCTAACAACACTCAATAAGCTTTTGGGAACTAATTGTGAGTGTCATGACTGGGTATAAAAGGAGCATCCACAAAAGGCTCAGCCATTCACAAGCAAAGATGGGGTGAAGATCACCACTTTGTGAACAACTGCATGAAAAAAATAGTCCAACAGCTTAAGAACAATGTTTCTCAACATTCAATTGCAAGGAATTTAGGGATTCGATCATCTACAGTCCATAATATAATCAGAAGATTCAGAGAATCTGGAGAACTTTCTACACGTAAGCAGCAAGGCCAAAAACCAACATTGAATGCCCGTGACCTTCGATCCCTCAGGCAGCACTGCATTATAAACCAACTTCATTGATCTTACCGCGTGGGCAAAACACTTCCAAAAACGATTATAATAATAATAATGACTTGGATTTCTATAGTGCCTTTCATGATACCCAAGGTCGTGTAACAAGAGTGGGAGGAGGGAGGGGGGAGGGGGATTTAGGGAGGAAAGGCAAGAGAAAAGAGATGTGATTTGAGGTGCTTTCGGAACTGTGTCAAAGAAGTAGCAGAACAGATGGGAAGGGGCAGGCTGTTCCAAACGGTAGGAGCAATTACTCAGAAAGCCCTATCTCCAAATGTTCTGAGTCTGGTGCGGGGAATAGACAGTAGGTCCTTGCTGGTGGAGCATAGGGACTGTGACTGGGAGTAGGGGTGAAGAAGGTCAATGAAGTACTTGGGTGCCCGCGAATGAAGTGATTTAAAGGTAAGGAGCAGGATTTTGTGCTGCCAAGGCTTGGTGCGAGTTAAGCACCCTGGCAGCTGAGTTCTGGATATAATGCAGTCTGTCTAGGGCCTTGTTGGGCAACACAGACAGGAGGCCATTGCAGTAGTCCAGACGGGAGGTGAAGGCATGGATGAGTATTTTGGTGACTGAGTCGGTAAGTGACAGCCAGAGTCTTGAAATATTGCATAACTGGAAGAAAGCAGATATGGCGATGTTCTTGATATGGGAACTAAATGAGAATGTTGAGTCCAGAATGACACCCAGGTTCCACACTTCAGATGATGGAGAGGTGGTGCAGCCATCAATGACCAGGGTGAGGTCTCCAAACTTCTTGAGCAGTGATGCTGGGGCCACCACCATGTGCTCTGTCTTGTTGGTGTTAAGTTTCAGTAGGTTGGTGGTCATCCAAGGTTTGATATCCTGCAGACAGATGCTGAGTTGTATTGGTGGGAGTTGTGAGAAGGGCTTGGTGCTGATATACAGTTGGGTGTAATAGCATAACAGTGAAAACTAAGTCCATGGTTGCGGATGATCTGACCAAGTGGGAGCAAGTAGATGGTGAAGAGGAAGGGGACAAGGACAGATCCCTGGGGGATGCCATGGTTAACTGCTGCTATGGTAGAGTTGAAACCTTGCAAAGTGATGTATTGTTTTCGGTTAGAGAGGTAGGACTGGAACCAGGAGAGTGCAGTGCCAGTAAGGCCGATGAATTCAGAGAGACAAGAGAGGACAATGGAATGAGAAAGGGTATTGAAGGCAGCAGAGAGGCCTAGGGGGACGAGGATGGAGACAAGGGCATTGTCTGCAGCAATCAAGAGGTCATTTGTGATTTTGATGAGGGCGGTTTCAGTGCTATGATTGGGCCTGAAGCCAGATTGGAAAGGTTCAAAAAGCTCATTGCGGGACATGTGGTGTTGGAGCTGGACAGCCACTGCTCTTTCCAAAATCTTACTTAGGAATGGAAGGTTGGAGACTGGGCGGTAGTGGTTGGGGTCATCTGGGTCCAGGACTGTCTTTTTGAGAGTTGGAATAACAGCCGCCAACTTAAGCTGGAGGGTACCACACCAGAGCTAAGTGAGGCATTGATGATGGCAATCACCGTGGGGCAAATGGTGGGGAAATGGCCTTCACTAGGGTCGTGGGCAGTGGTTCAAGGCTACTGGATGAAGTTCTGGCTTTGGTCAAGAGGTCGAGGACTTGATCAGCATCCAGCAGGGAAAAAGTGGAGAGGCGGCACTGTGGTGGAGAGGCGGCACTGTGGTGGACAGGCAGACGGATGGTACAGCTCCTGCGAAGGTAGTGTGGCTGGTGGGGAGGGTGTAGTTGCCTCGAGTTGCTGATGAATGATATCCACTTTCTGATGGAAAAGTCCAGGAACCTGGAGCAGAGGTCGGCAGCATCACAGAGCTGCGGGGCATCAGGAGGGTCAAGTAGGCGGTTGATGGTAGAGAAAAGCATTTTGGGATGCTGTTGATGGCTGGAGTAATAGAGTGTTTTTGCCTGGGTAAGAGCCTCTTTATAGCACCTGACATGGTCTCTGTAGGCTTCAAGATGGACAATGAGGCCAGATCTTTTGTGAAGTCTCTCAAGCCGACGCCCCATGGACTTGAGCCTCCAAAACTCTGGGGTAAACCAGGGAGCGGGGCGGACGTAGGAGACCGATTTACTGATAAGTGGAGCAACAGAGTCCAGGCTGAGTGCAAGGGCGCTGTCGTAGTGCTCCACCAGGTGATCTACAGTACAGCTGGAGGGGTGGATGGCGAGGTTGGTTGCTAAGGTGTTAGCCAGCATAGGTGTGCACACATGTTTTGTATTCCTGTATGTGATGGACCTTTTTGTGGGCTGCTTAGGGAGGGGCACAGGGACGGAAAACAGGATGGCTTGGTGGTCGGAGACAGCCAGGTCCATGCAGCAGAGATGGAAGGGGCTTGTGCCAGCACAGCACACCAACTCCAAGGTGTGTTCTTTGGTGTGCGTTGGGCCCTGTACATGTTCTTTAATATTAAAGCAATCCAGAAGTGAGAGGAAATCCGCAGTGAAGGAGCAACTGCAGGAGTCTACATGGATGTTAAAATTCCCCAATATTAAAGTAGCTGGGGACATGGGGCAGACAGAGGCCAGCAGTTCTGAGAGCTCCAGTAGAAAGCAGGCGGAGACCTTCATGTGGCGGTAGACAAGGACTACCTGGAGCTGTGTGGCACCAGACAGCATAAAGTGGAGGCATTGAAAATATGTAGTCACAGGGAATGACTTTAACAGGATGTCAGCGCGGTGTATAATGGCTAGGCCACCACCATGACTGCAGCTGAGAGGTTTTTGGATGTAGGAATATCCAGTGGGAGTGGCTTGATTAAGTGTGACAAATTCTTGAGGATTCTGCCATGTTTCAGTCAGTCACAGAAAATCCAAAGTTCTATCCAGAATTATATCATGGAGAAGTAAGGCCTTATTTAGTGAGCAAACATTCAGCATCAGAAAAGAGGAAGACTGAGGCACTGTGATAGCAAACACAGTGCTGACAGCAACACAAATCAGGGACCTCAAAAAGACAGGTGGTGGGCGTGGCCTAGATTGATGATGTCGCTGTAGTGAGGTTAGGACTCTAACAGCCGGCACAGCCAAAGTTGTAGACAAGTAGACAAACTTATGCCTGGCAGTCCTATGCACATAGGGTGGACGGCGCAGGAGCCAGAGAGATTTTATCACCTCAAGGCAGTCCGGATGTGTGTGCGGTCTGATGTTCCTGAGTTCCATTGCGGAGTATTTGAGGAGAGACATGGGGCAGCATTCTGTGGTTAGCAGCCTAGCTTGGTTTGCTAGCTCCAGGCAAGTTGGACCCAGGAACAAGCTGCAGCTGTAGCCTTCAGATGGGATGTTCGCTATGTCCATGCAGTACAGCAGCCAGCCGAGATGAAACCAGGCCGGAACGCTGAAAACGTCCATGGTAGGAGAATTCCACTACAGTTCTGAATGTGATGATAATAGAGAGCTTGGTTGGGTTCTTGATTCGTAGCAACTGGTTGTGGCATACACAATTGTGGTTTATACACGAGAACAGTACAGCAGTAAAACAGTGTGGAAAGTAAACACACTATACTGGGTAAACGTATTTAGCTGAACAAACATGTCTAAGCAGACGAAAAAGTCGGGAAGGTCGGATGTGAGAAGCGACAACATACACGCCGGCATCCTCTCAACAACCTGAACTGGAAGTCAGTTATTGTCATTTAACACAGTTTGTCGCTACATCTACAAGTGCAAGTTAAAACTCTACCATGCAAAGTGAAAGCCATACATCAACAACATCCAGAAACGTTGCCACCTTCTGTGGGCCTGAACTCATTTGAAATGGACAGATGCAAAGTAGAAACGTCTGCTGTGATCTGAAGAGTCCACATTTCAAGTTGTTTTTGGAAATCATGGATGAGGTAAAAAGACCATCCGCAATGTTACCAGTGCAAAGTTCAAAAGCCAGCATCTGTGATTGTATGGGGGTGTGATAGTGCCCATGGCATGGGCAACTTACACATCCTGCGATGGCACTGTCAATGCTGAAAGGTACATCCAAGTTTTGAAGCAACACATATTGCCATCTAAGCGTCTTTTTCAGGGACGTCCCTGCTTATTTCAGCAAGACAATGCCAAGCCACATTCTTCATGTGTTACAACAGCGTGGCTTCATAGTAAAAGAGTGTGGGTACTAGACTGGCCTGCCTGCAGTCCAGACCTGTCGCCCATTGAAAATGTGTGGTGCATTATGAAGTGCAAAATATGACAACTGAGACACCGGACTGTTGAACAACTGAAGTCGTACATCAAGCAAGAATGGGAAAGAATTCCACCTACAAAGCTTCAACAATTAGCGTCCTCAGTTCCCAAATGCTTATTGAGTGTTGGTAGAAGAAAAGGTGATGTAACACAGTGGTAAACATACCACTGTCCCAGCTTTTTTGAAATGTGTTGCAGGCATCCATTTCAAAATGAGCAAATATTTGCTCATAAACAATAAAGTTTATCAGTTTGAACATTAAATATCTGGTCTTTGTGGTGTATTCAATTGAATATAGGTGGAGGAGGACTTGCAAATCATTGTATTCTGTTTTTATTTACATTTTACACTGACACCTGACAACTTTGATTTAAGTGCATGAACGAAGTACAGACTCCTGATATTTGATCACACCGAATTTAGCTTTTGAAATGCCACTTCTAACCAGACACTGACCTTGAAAATTTTTTCAAAGCTAAAATTTGTGGAATTGGAAACTAGTGTTGGCCCAAGTTTGAGCTGTATGAGTGCGGTGCTGTGGTTTCACTCTGTATCTGTCAGTCCCTGTGTGTTTGTAGGCATGTTCTTGTCACCTGTTTTCCCAATCACACCATCTGTTGGTCATCTCAATCAATCAATCAAATTTTATTTGTTAAGCGCCTTACAACAACCTAAGTTGACCAAAGCGCTGTACATATAAAAATCACATTTAAAATATAGTTAAAAAGAAAAACACAGATTCATTTTATTCCCAAGTCTATCAAAAGCACATCTAAACAAATATGTTTTGAGTTTTGTTTTAAAAAGGGGCAGATCCGAGATGACACGCAAGTCAAGGGGCAGCGAGTTCCAAAGTTTAGGACCTGCTACTGCGAAAGCACGATCACCCCACTGTTTGCTTCGAGACCTGGGCTGCTCCAACAAGTAGAGCTGTGCAGATCGTAGAAATCTGCTGGGCTGGTGAAGAGTCAGAATCTCACATAGATACGCAGGTGTGAAGCTGTGGATGGAGCAGAAAACAAACAGGAGAAGACCCGCTGCAGGGTCTGTAATCAATGTAGAGGAATGAACATTTTTCCGACAAACACCCTCAAAAACAATGGCTGCTCTGATAAGGGACCGATAAGGGAATTGTTAAGCAAAAAAGCTATTGATATTGGTGGATCCAATCATTTCTTAACGATACTCAAAAAGAACCAGTTCTCAATACCCAACCCTATACATCACTCAGTCATCTTCAACCGCTTACTCCAATTAAGGGTCACAGGGGGCTGGAGCCTGTCCTGGCAGTCATAGGGCGTGAGGTGGGATTCACTCTGGACACGACACCAGTCTGTCACAGGGACACCTACAGACAAACACATTCACACCTACAGACAATTTAAAGTTTCCAATCCACCTCACCTGCATGTCTTTGGATGTGGGAGAAAGCCGGAGGATCCAGAGAGTATAGTTGAACGATGCACAGAGACACTATCTGTAGCAAGATCATGTTGTAGGTCTTTGGATCAGGTCTGTGGGCTGACTATGACTGTTCTCACCATCCTTCACTTCAGCTTATCTGAGATTTTTCTTGGCCTGCCACTTCGGGCCTTAACTAGTACTGTGCCTACGGTCTTCCATTTCCTCACTATGTTCCTCACAGTGGAAACTGACAGCTGAAATCTCAGAGAGCTTTTTGTATCCTTCCCCTAAACCATGATGTTGAACGATCTTTGTTTTCAGGTCATTTGAGAGTTTTATAGAGGCTCCCATGTTGCCACTCATTAGAAGAGATGCAAAGAGGGGAAACATTTGCAAATGGCCACCTTAAATACCACTTCTCATGATTGGATTCACCTGTGAAAGGAGGTCAAGGGTCAATGAGCTTACCAAACCAAATTTGTGTTTCGATAATTAGTGCTAAATGTATTCAAATCAATAAAAGGGCGCCCAAATTTATGCACCTGTTTAAATAATTATTGCACAGTTTCTGTAAATACTAGAAACTTCATTTCACTTCTCAAATATCCGTGTGATCGACTGCTATATGATATATTTAACTGAAATTTCTGATCCAGACAACCAATGATTTATAAAGGAAAATCATGAAAATTATCAGATGTGCCCAAATGTTGGCATACAACTGCATACAACTGTACATTAATGCATTTATCTATTTAGTCTTAATTTATGTTTGATTTTCAATAGCCCTTGGCCTCATGACTCCAAACCCCATGTTGGACATATGTGCTGTCGTCACAAAAGGATAATAAATGAAGATTTTGTATCACCACTCCTGCCTTCATAGTGGAGTTGCCCAGAGAGTAATTTTCTTTCAACAAAACATCAAATCTATGCTTGAATCTCCAATGTGCCTTCTGGCAAACTGTAGCTGAACTTTCAAGTGTTTTTTTTTTCCCTTTCTTTTTTACAGAAACCTTCTCTATACCACTTCATCATGAAGCTGTCTAACTGGTGATGCAACACTCAAAACCTGCACTTTGTACAATTTCTTTAATCACACCCACAGAAATCTATAACTTCTTCAGGGTTGTCCTGGTGTCTTGGTGGCTTTCCTCACTCTTCACCTTCTTATACAGTCTATCTATCTACTCCACACAGATTTACCATAGAGTGCTATACTGTTTGTATTTATTCATAATTCATGTAAATAACGTCCAAGACATAGTCAGTGCCTTGGGAATGTTCACGTATCCATCCCGACTTGACAACTGAAGAAAACTGGCTATAAAAGTGATGGTTTACATGTGCTATACTAAAGGGGGTACTTAATTATTCACACCATCATTTTTGCTTTTAGATTTTTAATTAATTTATATCAAACTGTAGAGATTTACTTTCACTGTGAGTTTAAAGAGCATGATTTTGGAAATTCTAATATACAAGGCCTGCATTTGTTTTGTTTTTTGATGTCCTAATAAAAATCTAACATGTAAAGGGTCAAGGGGGCAAACACTTTTCCACAGCACTGTAGAAAACCCGTAACCTGTAACCCTACTTTAATACACAAAAAAATTCAAAGGAGGTATTGATAAGGGAATTGGGATCAATAAGCGGAGTTGATAATGGTATTGATAGATAAAATCTTATCAATACCCATCCCTAACCAGCAGCATGAAGTTTGTCCTCTGAAAATGGAGAAATTGTCAATTTGGAGTTACCAAGTATCCTAGTTGTGACATCTTTACACCAATAGAGAAAGCTGGAGTGCATCAAAATGGCCCTGGGCCAGATTCAAACAGACAAACCTTAGGGGAGGTGATGGTCTAGTGGTTAAGCGTTGGGCTTGAGACCAGAGAATCCTTGGTTCAAATCTCAGCCTGACCAGAAAATCACTAAGGGCCCTTGGGCAAGGGCCTTAATCCCCTAGCTGCTCCTGGTGTGTAGTGGGCACCTTGCATGGCATCAACCTCACATTAGGGTGAATATGAGGCATTGATGTGTAAAGCATTTTGAGCGTCTGATGCAGATGGAAAAGTGCTATATAAATGCAGTCCATTTACAGACCTCTGGCTCCGAGGTAACAGCATTGACCCCTGACAGCACTGGACCTTCAGTTATGCACGTATATTGCAGTCATATTTTCATTTTGGCTCTTATATGAGTCTGTGTCATGGTCACAGTAGACTAAGCAGCTCATCCCACACTTTCCTATCCTCCCCTTCCTCCTCCAGGGTGATCCTGACCTGGGAGACATAATCCTTCCTGCATGTCTTGGATCTTATCCGGGGTCTCCTCCCAGTTGGACGTGCCTGAAAGACCTCCTGAGGGAGAAGATCGAGGGGCATTCTCATCAGATGCCCAAACCACCTCTGCTGGCTCGATATAATGTGAAGAAGCAGGGGCTCTACTCCAGTTCATTCACAGATATTCAAGCTTCTCATCCTATACCTGAGTGTAACCCCAAATAACCAACAGAGGAACCTCATTTCCAGCCCAGTCTCTTAATGCCATATACCAACACAGTGCAGAGTAGCTACCTAAACTCTAAGTGAGAGATTATCTTGTCAATAGCTTTACATCCTCATTGAGCACAACTTTGGATGCTGTAGCTCCTCTGAAAAAGAGAGAGAGCCTTAAATCAGAAGTGCCTGACTCCGTGGTATAACCCACAAACTCGCAGCTTAAAGCAGATAAGCTGGAGAGGAAATGGCATCTCACTAATTTAGAAGATCTTCATTTAGCCTGGAAAAAGTCTGTTGCTCTATAAAAAAGCCCTTTGTAAAGCTAGGACATCTTACTATTCATCAGTAATTGAAGAAAATGAGAACAACCTCAGGTTTCTTTTCAGCACTGTAGCCAGGCTGACAGAGTCAGAGCTCTATTGAGCCGAGTATTCCTTTAACTTTAACTAGTAATGACTTCATGACTTTCTTTGCAAATAAAATTTTAACTATTAGAGAAAAAAATATTCATAACCATCCCAAAGACATATCTTTATGTTCGACTGCTTTCAATAATGCTGGTATTTGGTTAGACTCTTTCTCTCCAATTGTTCTGTCTGAGTTATTTTCATTAGTCACTTCCTCCAAACCATCAACATGTCTATTAGACCCCATTCCTACCAGGCTGCTCAAGGAAGCCCTACCGTTAATTAATGCTTCGATCTTAAATATGATCAATCTATTGTTAATAGTTGGCTATGTACCATAGGCTTTTAAGGTGGCAGTAATTAAACCATTACTTAAAAAGCCATCACTTGACCCAGCTATCTTAGCTAATTATAGGCCAATCTCCAACCTTCCACCAAGGATCCTAAACACTCCCAGTGGCAGGTTTCACTCCATTGAGCCACAACCCCAGACGGCCAATCGATCCGGGGATTGTGCTTCACCATCCATGGAAAACCCAAAATAATTCTTGAGGTAGAAGGTGTCACATAAAACACAATCTCCTCCCTGTGATTACCAGAGACAACCAAGGTTAAGGGATGTGTCTGGTGTGTGATTTCTGGAAGAAGAGTGCTATCTAGTGCCCGCACCTTCAATGGTGAAGGAACAACCACCAGAGGGAGCCCCACCTCCTGAGCCCATGTACTGTCCAGTAGGTTCCCTTCTGACCCTGTGTCGATTAGTGCTGGGGCAGTAAGGGTTAAATCCCCACAGAGGATTGTGACTGGGAGTCGTGCGCATTTCCGTGGAATGCCCGCGTGCGTGTTATGGCTCACCCTTAACCCAGTCTCTAAGGGCGAGCATTGGCGTTTAACCATTTGGGGCCGTCTTTCTGCACATGCTCACTCAAGCCGCAGTAAAAACACTCGCCACGGGCCAGCCTCCTCAGTCTGTTATCACATTTCACTTTAGCCCTGCTCGTGTCCATAGCTTCGTCAGCAGGGAGAGCTGGTGCTACGCGGAAAGCCCTGGCTTTGGATCGGGGTGAGGACGGCGCTGCTTCAGACCTAGAAAGGGGAGGGACAACGCGCGCCCGGCCACGTCCTTCGTCTCGCTCCCGTTTATGTTCTTTTAACCGATTGTCTAATCATATAACCAGATCTATCAGCCCATCTAAATCCCGCGGCTGATCTTTCACCACCAGATGCTCCTGTAGGGCCGGAGACAGCCCATTTACAAAGGCGGCGCGGAGTGCTACCAAATTCCAGCCGGCTCTCGCTGCCGCAACATGGAAGTCGACTGCATATTCGGCCGCACTCCGGCGTCCCTGTCTTATCAACAGCAGCATATGTGAAGCGGATTCGCCTCTGTTAGGATGATCGAACACCTGTCGAAATTCCCTAATAAACCCAGTATAAGTCGAAAGGAGCCGTGAGTCCTTCTAGAGCGCCGTAGCCCAGGCGCGTGCCTCGCCTCGAAGCAAATTTATGACATAAGCCACCCGACTGTGGTCTGACGTGTACATCACGGGGCATTGTGAAAAGACGAACGAGCACTGTATTAAGAAATCCGTGCACGTCTTGACACAACCCCCGTACGGTTCCGGGGGGCTAATGTAAGCTTCAGGTGACCGGGGGGTCCGTTGAACAACCACTGGATTTTCCTTATTTTGCGACAGGTCCGCAGGAGGAGTGGCTGCAGCCGCGCCTGGCACGCACGCCTCCACCTGAGCAGTGAGAGTCTCCATCCTACGATTGAGAAGTATATTCTGTTCGGTCACTAAATCCAACCGAGCAGTGAGGTTGGTGAAAATCTGCTGCAACTCACCCAATACACCTCCTGCTGGAGCCTGCGGACCTTGCATCTCCATTGGTTGTTCACTCGGTGGTAAATGCCCCTCAGGGGTCCATGACGTGGCCGAGTTATCCTGTTGGGGAAAGTGAATGCACAGACCCACGCCAGGGGGCATAAATGAACGGTCAATAGATTTCCCAAATAAATACAATTTATTTTGCAAAAAGTGCACAAATAACCAAATATGCTTTAGACTGTCAATCCAAAAAATGGTGATGCGTGGGCAGCCCGAGGGTAGGAGACGCCTATCCAGACGAGAGCCGGGACCCACGATGTTCCACCGCCAACGGAGACCTGCAACACACCGGAGCCACCAAGTCCTGAATCCCCAGGTGGCCACCGCTCCAGCTGTCAGATCTGGTATTGCTGGCAGTAACAAACACAGGTTAATGGTGGGTGTGTGTACACCCAGCAAACAATCAGCAAAAACACAGTTCCTTCCTGAGGGAAAATCCTCCACTCCCAGAGAGCAGGAAAACTGAGTATGTGCAGTGCCTCATGTAATACTTAGGAAAGTGAGGAGTGGAAACGCCAGCTCCTCCAAACTTCCACAAAACCAGCTCCAAGCTGCAAGTATACACAAGGTTACGACTGCAAAGAGTTCAGAAGTAAAAACATGTGCGTACGGCACAAAACAGCTGAGTTGGTTTACTTGTAAGGTAAGCTGAGAACTCGGCAGAGTTATGGTGTCTCTCCCAGGCTTTTATGGAATGGTGTGATGAGGTGATGGATGACAACTGACAGCTCAGGTGCCCCCGGTGATCCAACCAGGCCACTGCGCCCTCTGTTGCCTGAAACCCGCCAACAGGCAGGGCGCCCTCTGGTACTGGGCCAGCAGTACCTCCTCTTCGGTGGCCCACACAACACCCAGTGTTTCTTTTTATTCACCTCTTTTTGCTCTGTATGCACCACTCTGCTTTTAATCATTGGTGATTGATCTCTGCTCTCTTCCACAGCATGTCTTTTTCCTGATTCTCTCCCCTCAGCCCCAACCAGTCCCAGCAGAAGACCGCCCCTCCCTGAGCCTGGTTCTGCTGGAGGTTTCTTCCTGTTAAAAGGGAATTTTTCTTCCCACTGTCGCCAAGTGCATGCTCATAGGGGGTCGTTTTGACCGTTGGGGTTTTCTGTAATTATTGTATGGCTTTTGCCTTACAATATAAAGCACCTTGGGGTGACTGTTTGTTGTGATTTGGTGCTATATAAATAAAATTGATTTGATCTCACGGTGGTGGAGCAATGGCACAAACGTTTCCCTGATGCCCCTTGCAGCTGACCCTAAGATTCTTGCTTTTCCCACACCTGGTCCTTCTTAGCCAAAGCCAGAAGCTTCCCTGCTCAGCCTCCTTGGCGAGATCTTTCAGGGCCTTTCTGAATTTGGGGCCTTTGACCCCCATGCTCTTCAGGATATGCTGGAAGGATGCTCCCACAAACCTCCTGCAGCCAGCTTCCACTGGTAGCTAGCAGCTGATGAACCAGCCTCTCTGCATTCGGCTGTGAGGTCATGGTACTAGACTGTTTTTCCTCTCAAAGGCTGCCTCCATTCCCCCATTCCATGGGACAGTGAGCTCTGCCAAGATCACTGCCTGAGCTGTGGCAGACCAAAGATTAATGTCCAGTCAAAGGTTGGTTGTGGTGATATCCGTTGGAAACCTGAGGTCCATTCTCAGGTTCTAGTCATGACTGCCTGACAGTGCTGTTCTATGCACAGTGATGTTAGGGGCCCTTCCTCCCTCTCTGATGAAGTAGATTAGCCGCCTTGATGTTGATGATAGGTGCTCCCTGGCTGCTTCCGCTCTTGTGAAAGTTAGATGGTATGTGGAAGAATTCTAGGGAAAAGGTGATTAGCTGATGGGGAACAGAGCCATAGGAATTCTCCAGATCCAGCCAAATTACATGGAGATCTTGTTTATCATGCTTGACTGTTTGAATCTGCTCCCAGATCATGGTTGACTGTTCTATGCAGCCAGGGAACCCTGGGATGCCTGCCTTCCAGCAATTGGTGTTGATGTAGTGGTTGGTCACGAGGTAGTTGGTAAAATGTTTGGCCATCACAGAAAAGCATATTTTCCCGTCTACATTTAGAAGTGCAATGCCTCTAAACTGACTGATGTTGCAGGAATTTTGTTCTTTTGAGATGAGGTTGTCACTGCTCGACTCTATTCTGACGGGATGTTTTAGGCTTTCATGCTGCTCGCATCAGCTTCCGGAGTAGCTTCATCACCATGAGGCAGTTTTTCTAAACCTTGTAGGACACACCATTGGGACCTGTTGCAGAGGCAGACCTTGCCTTGTCTACCACTAACCTGACTTCAGACTGTTTGGGTGGTGTTGTGTCAAACTCAATGGATGGCTCAACAAGGCACATGGCCTGGTGTTCCAAGGGGGTGTTCTTTTCTTGGTCAATTAGCTGTTTCTTGATGTGGTCCTCAAACTCCTGCACGGTAGCTTTCAGCCTTTCGCTCTTCTCTTCCAACAGGTTCTGGGCATGTCGAAAAGAATACCAAAAGAACCTCACCTCCTCCTTTTCTTTCTTCCCTCTCCACTTTCAGATCTGCTCTGCCCTTCTCAGGGTCACAGGCCTCCTTCTGATCTGGTCCCAAAGCATTTTCAGACACTCAATTTCGTTCCCCTTTGCTTATCGCCATGACTTCCTAAGTAGCCTTTCCTCCTTCACAAGCTTGTGGATCTCTTGCTCACACCTTTGCAACTTCCTAGCGATGTTCTTGCTCTGGATCACCTCCCCAAACCTCTCCTTGCCCTCTCCATAAAAAAAAGATTTCAGAGAGGTTTAAATTGAAATTGTGCTGCCCCGTAGCGAGTTCTCAAGGATGGTATGCAGATCCTGGTCGAAGCTTTCCCAGGCTGCTTTTTCAATGGATTTTAGCTTGTGTGGATGGTATCTCCCTTGCTTGTCTTGTGGGTTTGCTGCTAGTTGCCTCTGTGTGTCACTCACACTATGTACCTGTTGTAGATTTTGGGCCTGCTGCTGGTACAGCTTCTCCTCTTCCTTATGACCATCAGTGACACTGTGGTGCTCAACCTGGCTCTGACGTCTCCTTGACTGACCTGCATGCGCAGTGCAAGTTTGCCTTTGATCCTTCCCTCCACGTTTAGCCTCCCCTTGGTGAATCCACAGGCCCCTATAAGTTGTCAACTTTGACCACAGCTCCTCAGGATCCTTTGTTCATTAGTAATTTCAATGCTGTTTAGTTCCGTGTTATTCATCCTGTTTGATCCATCTTCCATCCCACCTCTTAGTGGACCTTTGGGCTGTCTTTCCTTATTTATGCTCATAGTTGGTAAGCGTGTCTCCAACATGAAGAATTGTGGAGAGGGTAACTAGCCCATGTAGCCATGTTGTAGTCTTTCCTGCTATCAGTCAAGTCTTTCCCAGCAGTTATCCAGTCTTTCCTGCATGCCAACTGCCCTATTTATTCACAGTAGTCACTGATGTTCCAGACATGACAGATGGGAGCACAAGCAATTGACTGTATACTGAGCATTGCTGTTTGCTGCACCTCTGATGGTGCCATTACTGGTAGCAGCAGGGGCATCAGCTGGGAGCCACCCCTCAATGTTTCACTCCATTAATTCTGGAGCATCACACAGTGATAGAGCAATGGCAAAGATGCCTCCCTGCCGCCCCCTGCAGCTGATCCTAAAACCCTTGTTTTCCTGGTCCTTCCTTCTTACCCAAAGCCAGAGACTTCCCTGCTCAGCCTCCTCAGCCAGATCTTTCAGGGCCTTTGTGAGTTTGGGGCCATTGACCCCATGCTCTTCAGGAAATGTTGGGTGGATGCTCCCATAACAATAATGTGGTGCATTCCATGATGGTATCACGATCTAATAGATAAATTTACATTTTGTGATGCCATTTTGAAATGTCGTGAGGTTGGGGTGTCATTTCAACTGCCCGTATCTACATTCTTTCCATCACGACTCAAAGCTCTTGACTAGGGATTGGAGTGGAGGTGGAGAGCCTCACCTACTGGCTCAAATATTTCTTCCTCACAATGGTCCATGACAGCATCTGCAGGACATCAGGCATTGCATTGATCTATGCATTTCAACAAGACAATGCAAATACCACATTCTGCACACATTTTAAAGGGAATAGGTGTGGAATAAGAGGGAGCAGATATTAATTTGTTTCATTTATACAGCGCCAAATCACAACAATGGCACCTCAAGGCAATTCATACAAGTAATGTCTAACCTTACCAACCCTTAGAGCAAGCACACAGGCGACAGTGGTAAGGAAAAACTCCCTATGATGATATTGAGGATGAAACCTCAAACAGAGTAGACTCAGAGGGGTGACCCACTGCTTAGGCCATTCTAACAGTTACAAGGTTTTTACAAAGTTTTACAAAATTGAAGAAACAGAACATAGAAAATGAGACAACATAATAAAAAGAATAAGATGATAAGTCTACAGAAACATCAGCACCACAGGCATGGGTCATCCACGCTGTCACTGGGCCAGTCCCCATGACAGAGACACTTTCAAATGCAGACTGCAGCATGCAGCAGCCGCCTCAGACCTTCCACCTCACAGTCTGTCCGGACCCTTCAGTTCAGATCCATACGTCGTTCGTATCTCGGGCAGAGAGAAAAAGTAGAATCAGTCGGCCGTAAAAAAGACAACTAAGGTATAATTCATAAGCAGTAAATCAACAGAAGAACAGAAATTACTAAGGTAAGCTTGACTGACAGACCCAAAATTTAGATAAAGTTGAGGCTGAGCCATGTTCTGTTGCTAATAAAATTACTTTAAATGGTAGCAAGCATAGTACTATACTATGCCAGTATGGTAGCAATACAAGAGGGAGAATAGATGTGTCTTAAGACAAGACTTGAAAGTCTCCACAGAATCTGCCTGTTTTATTAATGCAGGGAGATCAACCTACAAAACAGGTGCACAATAAGAGAAGGCTCTGTGGCCCAGGGACGTTTTGTTCACCCTAGAAACACAAAGTAGTCCTGCGTCCTTAGAATGCAGGACTGCTTTACCTGAGCAGCAGCTAAGTAGGGAGGTCCTAGTCCGTGAATAGCTATAAGTTAATAGCAGAACCTTAAAATTCCAACATCAACAGAGACAAGTGGCCGGTGAAGAGATGCCAAAATGGGTGTGATGTTGTCGAACTTTTTGCTTCCTGTCAAGAGTCTAGCAGCCGCATTTTGAACAAACTGGAGACCCCTAATGCTGGACTGCAGTAAACCACAAAATAGAGCATTGCAGTAGTCCAATCTAGAGGAAACAAATGGATGGATCAGTGTCTCTACATAAGCCATAGACAGGGTCAGATGAATCTTCAATATTTTGCAGGTGTAAGAAAGCAGTCCTCGTAATATCTGTAATGTGTAAATCAAAGAACATGGGGTCAAAAATCACCCCAAGGATCTTCACTTTGTCAGTGTGATGTATGACACACATATCTATGTTAAGCGTTAATTGACCAAGTGATGCCAATGTCTCGCTGGACCACGAACCATCATTTCAGTCTTGTCCAAGTTTAAAAGTAAGACATCCAGCTTTTCACTGATGCAAAGCAATCCTAAGGATTTTATGTGTATGTGATTACCAGCAGTTATCGGCATGTGTAATTTGAGTATGAGTATGATCAGTATCGTCAGCATAGCAATGAAAGTTAATCCCAATATGCCACAATACGTGCCCAAGTGGTGTTAAATAAAGGGAGAAAAGCAAAGGGCATAAGATGGACCCATGCGGGACCCCATATCTTGTCACCAAGGTTAAACGTAGTGTAGTTGTACAAGACACGAGAGCGACTTGTTGGGTATGATGTCAACCATTCAAGGACATTTCCAGTAATCCCAAAATGATTCTCCACTCTATCAAGTAGAACATGATGATCGATGGTATCATACACAGCACTAAGATCTAACAACACCAGAACCGTAGTGGTGTCTGAATCCACTGTAAGCATAATGTCATTTACCACTTTAGTGAGAGCTGTCTCTGTGGAATTATATTTTCTAAATGCAGAGTGCAGTGGCTCAAAGAGATTATTCTCAGTAAGGCAGTCCACAAGATGCTGTGCAACTACTTTTTCCAAAAGTTTAGAAAAAAAATGTTACATTTGATGTCGTTTTTTTCAATACACTAGGGTCAAGATTAGATTTCTTAAGTAATGGTTTAATCACTGCAGATTTACTGTGTACTGTTTTGCTGTTGTATTTATTGATTTTTGAGACAGAAATGTTTGCAGAGCACTTCAAGTATTAGACAAATTTCCCTTTAGGGACAATAAAGTGTATCGTATCGTATCAAATCGTATTTGTAACATTTAGGAACAGATCCAGATGTTAGTGACAGATTAATCATTTCCAACACAGTTGGCCCAAGAGTGGGCCACAGGTCCTTCAACAGTTTTGTTGGTATAGAATCGAATAAGCAGATCATATTTTTAGCAGACATTAAAAGGTTTGTCAGCATGCCCAGTGACATACTATCAAATTCTGTAAATCTAGGTAACACCTCAGTAATGGCATCCACCTCAATAGCAGGGTGTAGTGGCTGGGTTAGAGCATGGTGGGATATTAATATTATCTATTTTCTTCTCAAAGTAATCTACGAAATCTTAGGCTGTAAATGAAGAGTGACTCACAGGTGGTCATCCATGAATATGTGTTGCCAGTGTCGAAGAGGAACACTGAATTATGTTTGTTTTACTTGGATGTACCTGTCATCCTGACTTTCCCCAACAGAGAATGTGTAGAGTATATTGAAAGAAAAAATACAACCCCAATTCCAATGAAGTTGGGACATTGTGTAAAATGTAAATACAACAGAATACAATGATTTGCAAATCCTCTTCAACCTATGGGTGATTCTTGGACTACGGGCACTTATTATGTCCTTTGATTATATTGTATGAAAAACAGCAAAAAGGGAAAATTTCACACTTTTATAGTTATCTTTACAATGAAAGTGTGTTAAGAAATTTGTTCTATTAGTCTATGATGACTTTCACCTTTTTTCAGCATCATTATATGCAAATATTGCCGTTTTGTGCTTGTCCCACACCCAGACTTTTGATCTTCAATGATAAAAATGAATGGTAAAGAAACATTTTTTCTAATGTTTTAAAATATCTCTGAATAAAATATCAGTAAAATAATCAAAACATAATTGGGGTATTCAATGTCATACAACTGTTGTGATTTTTTTAAACAAAATGTAGTTGTCCCACACTATTGTGTGGGACAACTACAGACACCCTGGAGACAGACACCCTCTCTACTTTTAAGATTAGGCTTAAAACTTTCCTTTTTGCTAAAGCTTATAGTTAGGGCTGGATCAGGTGACCCTGAACCATCCCTTAGTTATGCTGCTATAGACGTAGACTGCTGGGGGGTTCCCATGATGCATTGTTTCTTTCTCTTTTTTGCTCTGTATGCACCACTCTGCATTTAATCATTAGTGATCGATCTCTGCTCCCCTCCACAGCATGTCTTTTTCCTGGTTCTCTCCCTCAGCCCCAACCAGTCCCAGCAGAAGACTGCCCCTCCCTGAGCCTGGTTCTGCTGGAGGTTTCTTCCTGTTAAAAGGGAGTTTTTCCCTTCCCACTGTAGCCAAGTGCTTGCTCACAGGGGGTCGTTTTGACCGTTGGGGTTTTACATAATTATTGTATGGCCTGCCTTACAATATAAAGCGCCTTGGGGCAACTGTTTGTTGTGATTTGGCGCTATATAAAAAAATTGATTGATTGATTGACTATTGCCGTAATTTCCACCACAACACTGTAATGTCCCTTTAAACAGTTTGTATGAAAGATTGTTTGGGTAGTTTCTATGGAGATAAAGAGTGACATCAGAGCACATGTATATAGTGCCAAATCACAACAAACAGTTGCCCCAAGGCGCTTTATATTGTAAGGCAATGGTGTGGTGGAAATTACATTTACAAGGCCAATAGTGCCCATAGTTAAAGAATCACCCCTATATTCAATTGACCACCACAAATACAAGATATTTAATGTTTAATGTTTTTGTGCAAATATTTACTCATTTTGAAATGGACGCCTGCAACATGTTTAAAAAAAGCTGAGACAGTTGTATGTTTATCACTGTGTTATTGACATCACCTTTCCTTCTTACAACACTCAATAAGCATTTGGGAACTGAGGACACAAATTGTTGAAGCTTTGTAGGTGGAATTCTTCCCATTCTTGCATGGTGGCTGACTTCAGTTGTTCAACAGTCCAGGGTCTCTGTTGTCATATTTTGCGCTTCATAATCAGAATCAGAATTGCCTTTATTGTCATTGTAATTTGCATTGCAACGAGATTTGAGTGCAACTCCAAAAAGGTGCTTTCCGTGGTGTGAGTAATTTTTAGCCAAATACAAGATAGTGAAATTTAACTGTAAATTATCCAGAGTATATGTAGAACTAATATAAACAGAAGGTAAAATAAAAAAATAAAATGTGGACCAAGTAAAATGTGAAACAAGAATTACAGTATATACAACTGTGGAACCATATTGCACAGGAATATTGCACATGGTTTACAGATATTACACAAGAGACTTGAAAGGTGTGGATTAGAGTGATTTGTTATTGTTCAGTGCAGTGTTCGCTCTGGGGAGAAAGCTGTCCCTGAGTCTATTTGTCCTAGTTTTGATTGACCTATACCATTGGCCGGAGGGTAGTAGGTCAAACAGGTGGTTGCTGGAGTGGGATGTGTCTTTGTGATGCTGGCAGCTCTGCTGAGGTAGGGAGAGAGCTGGCAATGTCTTCCAGGCTGGGCAGAGAACAACCAGTGATCCCCTGGGCCGTTTTCAGCATTGATGGTGCCATCACAGATGTGTAAGTTGACCATGCCATGGGCACTAATACACTCCCATACCATCACAAATGCTTGCTTTTGAACTTTGCACTGGATACAATCCGGATGGTCTTTTTCCTCTTTTGTCCAGAGGACACGATGTCCATGAAATCCAAAAACAATTTGAAATGTAGACTCATCAGACCACAGCACACTTTTCCACTTTATGTCTGTCCATTTCAAATGAGCTCAGGCCCATAGAAGGTGGCGGCATTTCTGGATGTTGTTGATGTATAGCTTTAGCTTTGCATGGTAGAGTTTTAACTTGCACTTGTAGATGTAGAGACAAACTGTGTTAAATGACAATAACTGACTTCCAGTTCCGGTTGTTGAGAGGATGCCGGTGTGTATGTTGTCACTTCTCACATCCGACTTCCCGACTTTTTCGGCTGCTTAGACGTGTTTGTTCAGCTAAATACGTTTACCCAGTATAGTGTGGTTACTTTCCACACTGTTTTACTGCTGTACTGTTCTCGTGTATAAACCACAATTGTGAGAGGATGCTGGCGTGTATGTCGCCGCTTCTACTTAAGACAGGTTTGCTGGAAGAATGGGACAAAATACAACCTGAAATGTTTCATATCTTTAACTCCAAAATATCTCAACTGTTGTGACAAGGAATGACAACATAAAAAATCGTAAATGCTTTCGAGTCCCAGAGTTTTACATGTGTTTTGGGGCTTAAATGCTGGAATGGATGAATATTAACAAAGGAAATGATGTTGACCAAACAAAAAAATGTGAACTATCTTGTACCCATGCACTATAATAAAATTGAAGTAAAAGTAAATGCAAGAATCACTGAGATTTTTTGTTTTGTTTTCATAAGGTCCCAACCTATTTTGATTTGCGGGTGTAAAGTTAGAGGGTTGAAAAGAAGTGTAGAAGAGGAATAAAAAGATAGATGATAAAAGGGATGAGAAAATTATGAAGTTAAAGAAGGGATTGGAAAGAGAGATGAGAGTTTGAGAGGCAGGGCTTCTTAAACTAATGAGATATTGATTTGGGTGAGACACACCTCCTCAGGGCTTCCGCCTGACAGTCAGATAAATGTTCAGTCCTTCATTCCAGAAAGCGAGAGAGATGTAACATCCATGCATGAGGGGAGAAGAGAAACAGGAGAGGAATGACTTACAAAATCTGAGGCCCCCTGGCTGGTCGAGGGTCTGCAGTTTGTCTGTCCTCACTCATCTGTCTCCCTGCTCCCTCTTGCCAGGGAGATTTAGTGCAAATGGTAGCACCATGCTTAACTACCAGCAGACATTTAATATCAATATCCTCTCTCTCCTTGTCATGTCTTCCTGGGTTTGGTTTTATGTGCAAATCCACCAATTTATGGTGTTCAGCCACTGAGATCCTCAGCACTGAGGTACCTGTGTGCTGGATAATGTCCAGAGAAATACACCACATATTTAAAATGTCTTGCTGGTGCTCCATGCAAGTGATACTCTTCACCCGAGTCTCTCTAATTAAATGAACGTTTGACCCAAAGTCAATCCAGAGTACCCAAAAATCATATGAAGAGGCACTGAACCAAAGACATCCAGGTATCACTTTAGGTCACTGGTTGCTAAAGTTCCTAAAGTTCTGTTCCCCAGAACCATTTTCTGAAAAAAGTCTTGAGGAGCTAAACAACATGGTTAGATTTTGAGGAGCTTCCAGGCATGTGAGAGGCAAATAACGTCTGGAAAAGTTTTCTGTTAAGCCATTGGTGCATCGGTTAGCCTCTCCTCCAGATTTCACCCTCAAACCAATGGTCAGGCTGAGAAGGCTAATCAAGGTCTACAGTCAGCAATATGCTATTGTGGCAGCATCAAACCCTGCTACCTGGAGCACCCACTTGGCTTGGATGGTGTATGCACACAATTCCCTGAACAGTGCTGCAACAGGCAGGTCACCTTTTAAGGCCTGTCTCGGTTATCAATCACTGGTGCTGTAAGATCTGGAAAGACACCTGTGGAGCACTCCTTTGAGCCTCCACTAACACCAAGCATCTGCCGGACCAGCACCAGGCATCGACTCACAATATGAACCAGGTCAGACTATTTGGTTGTCATCTAAGAACATTCCTGTAAAGACAGATACCAAGAAGATGGCAACTCATTACCTTCATCCTTTTGTTTTTGACACGATTGTCAGCGTCAGAGTTTACAAGCAAGGTCAATAACACTGAAAAGCAAACAGGATGAGAAAGTGAACAGAATCAACAATCGGGCAGTGAGCTGTCGGAACTGTGAGGGCTTAAATAAGTAGCAAACAAATCAAGGTGATGTGAAGCAGGTTGTGGAAGTCTCTGGAAGGGGGTGTAATCGGGGAAGACAAAGATTGTTCACCATGCAAGATAGTGAGGAAGGAAAACAGAGTGGAGTGATGAAAGAGACAAAGACATGTGAGCAGGTGCAAGAGCAGGAGTGGATGAAAACACACAGTAGAAAAAGTCACAGTGAGAGACAAAAACACAAAAGCTGTTGCAGGGGCAATCAAATAAGATGAGGCAGAAACTGAGAACAAAGATAAATCAGAGAACCGAGGACAGAATACAATACAACTATGATCAGGAACAAACTAAGCATGAACAAATGAATCATCAGAAAAAAAAAAAACCTAGAATGGAAACTAATCATGGCTGAAGGAAGAAATAAAAGATAACCAGGTGGCAAAACAAACTATTGGTTAACCAGCAGATAAACAAAACCGGTGACTACAGAATAGTGCAACAAATAAAACAAGATAACTGATAAACAGCTAATGCAATAAATAACAAATGGAACATAATCTGAAAAGCATCACCAAAGATAAATAATAACAAAAACCTGTGACTAAGCATAATACAATAAATGTGATTAACAGAACAAAACTAAGACTATCCAATCTGACTTGCCGTCAGAAGTTGAGTGCTCCGATGGCAGGTGTGCCTCAGGGTGTTTCATTCAATCAGGACGTTTCTTTTTAAAAAAAATGTCATCCAGGCCCTGAAGCTCTGGGAAAACATCTAACAGCCATGCATTCAATTCCACTAACTTCCAGGCTTGCTCAAGATAATCATCTGGGAGTGTAGCAGTCACAAAAACATATGAAAAAAAGAGAGGTCAGCAAAAATCTCCTTAATTACCCCAATGTCCTGGTTCATGGAAAAAGAGTCTGTGGACGGGGTGGAGCCTGCGGAGCCCATGTTCTGTCCAGTTTGTTCTATCAGGCTGTGAGGGTGCCTGGCACCCAAACAAGGTGGACCCTCAGTGCAGACTCCCAGACCAGACGTTAGTGGAAAAAAGTTGTCTTTATTCCAGGCTTAGCTTCGGTGCACAGTTTATCAATCGGTGGAGCAAAGGTACAAACAGGCCTAGGCATAAATGCATCATTGTCAAGCAGGGTTCAGTGGCATGAGCAAACACAGACATCAGGGATGAGGCAAAAGGCACGGTCAAAAATACAAAGCAGGATTAAAAACATGGCAAGGCATATCAGGACTGTGAAGAAGGCTGGTAAGTGTACGTAGACAACAAAATGGCAGTGGTGTGGTGACTGGGAGGAGATTAAATAAGCAGGAGTTAACAAGGTGCACCTACAAAAATGACAATAAAGACTTTTTCAATGACCAAAGCAATCTATGGACCCTCCAGCCAAGGACAACATCTCTTTGATGCTAGCGTGGCAGGAGTCTGCTGATGTCCAAAAATGACATCAGTGCTCAATTATTAAAAACAGTTTGAAGACATTTCGAACACCACACCAATTTTTGAGGAGGCCAAAGTTCACAGCCAAGATAAAACAAGATAAAACATCATTGAACAACTCAACTGAACTCCAACTTGCAAAGACATTTGCAAAGCAACCAGGCAAGACAGTATTCTTTTCACAGTCAACACCAACTCAATATCAAAATCTGGACTCAAAAAGACATGCCTGCAGACCTGAAAGACTTAATGAAATTCAGTAAGGTATATCTTATATATTATATTCCAATTCTAAGGTGGGTATACTGGCATAGGTACAAAGGTATATCTAAATATCTAAAAAGGAAGAGTAAAATAGGAGAGTAGAAAAGAGTAGAGTAGAGCCACTTAGGTGCCTGGTCTTGAGAACCAGGGATGGTAGGTTAAAAAGCTTTTTTATCCCATGGGAACTCTCCCTACCCACCCAAGCAGCTCAAGAAAAAGGTATATATAATATAATAAGTAATAAGACATAAGAAGGATAAGACATCACAGGAGAAGATTGTTATCAAACACAAAGGAACCAAATATTTTGTAAGCTACGATGAACGTTGCTAAGGCTGGCTAGATAAGCTAATGTTAGCTGTTAGGTATAACTAATTGTATCCCACTCCTCCCATATTTACTTAAATATAATAATATTAAAAAGGGGGGAACAAGAAAAAGTAAAGCGTGTAGAAATGTATATGGAGACATAAGTACATATATTTGCAGAAAAGAGAAAAACGGCAGCCGTTTTAATCACCAAACCTGCAGCTGCTGCCATTACACATCTGGCTGTTTCTTCTTCTTCTGCTATATTTTTAACACAGTATTCAGTAGCTTTGCCCTCATGTGGAAACACATATTATTACAGCTGATCATCCCAGTAACCACTTAAAGCGTTAAACATATATATATATATATATATATATATATATATATATATATATATATATAAAGGTGAATGAGGGTGAGGCAGCCTATTAGATAATTAATAGCTATTAGGCTAAGCTATAATTGTAGCAGTATAACTGTATAAACAAGGGCTCAAATATGATATAGGTTTTATCTAAGGTTTACCCTATTTGTTAGATTATGGTTAGCTAATCTAGGTAGAAGAAATTCCATCTTCTACATGTTTTTTTTTTTTTAATGGGAACCCCAAACTTAGATATTATTTCTTAATGTCTATTAGAAAATCTTTTGAACTGAAGAACCAATTTCTTATACAGAAACCCTTTAACTAATCTACTAGTACGTTTATGGTGTCTAGTGGAAAAACGTTGGTAATTATCTTTGGAAAAATATTTGGTAATTAAATGGAAGGAAGACAAGTCTGACTTCTGAAACCATCACGGAGTCTCCTTGCTGTCAACTGTAAGAAAGGTTTTTACATGGATTGCCATCAACCATCTGGGACCACTAGTGGAAAACATCCTTCCTGAAACCCAGAGTAGCATCCAACCATCAAGAGAGACAACAGACATGATCTTTACTGTATGTCAAATCTGTCAAGTGCAACACAAACATTGTACCATAAATGCAGTCCATTTATGATTTGGCACTATATAAATGAAATAAATTGAAATTTAATTGAATAAAAAATGCTACAAGGACTACCTGAAACACAAACTCAAGACCTACTCCATTGATTGGAAGAACTGGAAAGAACAAGGAATGGCCCATGCTAGCTGCCACATGAGCCACATGGGTGTGGAAGTCTTTGAAAAAATGATAATGGTTGAAGATGAACACAGAGGAGGAGAAAGAGGAAGGAGACAGAGCAAGATCCTGACTGGCAGACGCTTCCTGCAGCAACTACGTGCAGTGTCTTTCAAAACAGTGCACGTCAAGACTGTTCAGTCATCTCCAGGTCCACCATCCCATCTGTGAATCGACTAAGCATCCGACTAAGGGCAATCCCTAAGCTTGTTCCTCCATGCTAAGGGATTGCCAGGACCAATGTCTGTGGATGGTCTCATGTCTCTACATCCATCCCAATTAAACTGGTTTTAGAGGTGAGCGATTCACAGAATGTATAAATTGTTTAGGGTTCATTAATGTTTCTGGAAGGTCTCAAGTCTGTCCATCCATCCCTAAATGTGACCTTGATGTTCTCAGCAGCTCTCACTCAGATGCAGCACCAACACGGTCACATCAGCATGTATGACCATAAAAGGGATACTTAGAGGACTTTGTTCCTCCAGAAATGCAACAAAAGCAAATAGCACTGCACCAACCAAGCATTTTCTCCTCATTTTATGGTCTAATTTCACTATTCAGTGAAACGGATGACCACATTACCTATCTTTATTGTATTCTCACACTGCTTAAATGTGTTGTGTGTTTTTTGGGCAATTAGTTGTGTTTAGATATTGTTCCTGGGAGTGTGCTTACATTTGCCTATAGAACTTCTTAAGTGGACTCATGGTGGAAATATATTTAGGTTGATGACATGTAATAATTATACTAAACTGACAAACAAAGCAAAAACGTTTTGATGACTACAAAGAAATTAGCACATTTTATGAGGCGAAGTAGAGTTTGCTTACCTGTGGAACTCAAAATATGAACTATGAATAATGCATGTGGTGAGTATATGTAGAATTACACTAATACAGCTTTAAGGTAGTTTGTGTTCTGAGAGTAGAATGTAATTGTTTGGAGACTATAATCATCCCTTTGCCTTGAAGAAACCTAATTGAAGTAAGTGGAAATAAGCTACAGGAGAGAATAAACTATTCCATTAGAAAGCAGCGGGTAAAGAACAGATTTTTTTTTCTTTTATACTGACATTATACATGTTGTACCACTACATCATTGTCACATGGCACATTACAAAGAATAACAAGAAGAGAAAGACGTTGACGTGTCAGGGAGCAGAAAAAGAAACTACTGATCTAAAAAAACAATAAGAAGCAGAGTCACAGGTTGGAAACAGCGAGCGCCTCGTCTGATGATGGCCAAGTCTCAGCCTTTCTGTACGTCTGCCTGGAAGGATAAATTCTGTGGTTGCTCGGTCTGCTGACTGTCCACCGCCTTGTCTTGCATTATCTGCTGATGTTTCTGAGTCATTGTCCTGCATCATGTCTCGTGTTTGCTGGAACACGTCACCTCTCTCACTATCTGTGCATCTCTGATCTGCAAAAATATGTGGTGACATTCCGCTGCCTGGTTGACTGCACATGGGGCGATAAACTAAACCACTGACAAGCATGTGAGGATTCACTGTTTTGAGACAAATAATAATAATTTATACTTCATTGATGCTCTGGGGGATTGTGTGTCTCTGCGTTTAACCTGTCCTCATCACAGACATTTTTTTGAACACTGATCCCACTGAGCGGCACCCAGGGACAAACTCCAGACAGTCACACACTGCTCTGGTCAAAGACTGTGTGAAGAACACAAACCTCATAAGCATGTCTTTCCATTTCTTACTTTCTTTATTTTTTTGTTAAGGTGGGAGGAAACTGCAGCTCCCGGAGGAAACATACACAAACACGGAGAGAGCCCACAAACTCAACACAGACAGGAACGGCACAGCAGAAAAATTAAAAAATAAAATACTACAATAAGAAGCCTGATGTTACTGTTCATCTGGCAAAGAATCAAATATACATTTAGTGTTATTAAATTTTCCTTTGCCATAAAGAATCATCTTATTAAGTCTGCTGTTGTAATGACAAATGAAATGTTAAAATAACATCATTTATTTTCCTGGAAACCAACGCGCTTTTCAGTGCAGCAGTCAAAAAAAAAATTTAATAAATATAAACCACAACACGTGAATTACAGTAAAATACATAAAATAAAACAATAAGAAAGTGAAGGAAGTCTGGCTAACAGATAAATTAAATAAAAATGGATTAAAACAAGGGGTAAGGTGAGGGGTACGCCTCTAGCCCTATGAATTGAGACACTCCTCTGCCTTAGGAAAAAAAAAAAAAACTCTGCCCATCTCATGAGTTTGACATCATCATGTTGTGTCGCTTAAAGTGCCGTCTTCACTGTTTGTCAACATGGCAGCTGAAGTGCAACTTGTTGCAGTAGCCTGTTTGCTCTTTTTATTTTCTCGCCTTTCCGCATCCATGCGAAGAAATAGATAGAGACACAGCTTTGTTGCATCGCAATCATGTCAGAGAATGTTGTGGTATTAATTTTTAATGTAATTAATTAGTAACTAATTAATTCATAATTAATAATCAATTAATAATAATAATATTAATATTAATCAATTAATGATTAATTACTTAATTAGTAATTAAAATAAATAAACACTTGAAATATATCAGTCTGTGTGGAGTTAATGTGTACATTATACAAGTTTCATTTTTTGAACGGAATTGCTGAAATAAATCAACTTTTTCATGATATTCTAATATATGACCAGCACCTTTATGTATGTTGTGGGCTGCATCTAGTTCTGTTAACCTTATATTTCTTTTCCAAATTCTCCCATTTTTTGCATCCAGCACTATTTACTTTAGAAATTTCCTTGACAAATAATATCAGTCTATTTGGACATCAGGTTATGTGTTACACATATACGTATGTGTGTTTCCAACTTACTCCCATTGGTCTTTAGCTGACTGCTTAGAATGCAGAAACTTCTCCTCATTTTCTGCCCAAAGGCTTATTAGGAGACGAGTGTGTTCAGGTCTTCCTGTTTGTTTAAAAAATACACACACTCTACAGACCTTGAAATCCAACAGCAGGGATCACTATTATCCAAAGATTTATGAACATACAAATGAATGTGCTTATCCTTTATCATGACTTTCTCCATTGTGAGATATAAAAGTGTGTTATTGTAGTGTTCGTGTGTATATGCATTATAATGCTTCAGCACACAAGCGAAGTTACAATATTCTTCAGAACGACAATATACGCAACATGCATCCAGCAGCTTACATGTTGCTGTCATAGACAATTGCCTGTATTATATATATATATATATGTATATATATATATATATATATATATATATATATATACACACACACACACACACACACAAACAGGTCAGTCTCCATCTCAATGGGACTAACCTTGTTAAATTAAGGAACCATCATGATAAACAAATATGTAGTGATATTACAATCACATAATACAATTATTTTACAATGACAGTACTTTGGCAACATGCTCCATGGATCCTTTAGTCATGCTTATCTGTTTACCAGTCTGTTTTCTATTGGTTCCCTTATTTTATTTTGCCCTAATCTCTCCTGCGACTGTTTATATTCCCCAGTCTGCAGCTTTGTTTACTTTCTTGTCCAATCTGCCTTTTCTTCTCTCCCTTACTTTCCCATTTACTTGCTGCATCCATGATGAATCAAAAAGATTTCCAATAAGCAAAGTACCACAATGGATTCCTTTTCCCACAATCCTCGTCCCCCAGAAGAACACGAAGAAGCCATCAATTTCAGAAGGCCTTTGCTCTCTGGCTTCTGTCCACCACACATTGTGTCATCCATTCCTCAACAGAGAGCACCATCTTTATCAATCAATCAATCAATTTTTTTTATATAGCGCCAAATCACAACAAACAGTTGCCCCAAGGCGCTTTATATTGTAAGGCAAGGCCATACAATAATTATGTAAAACCCCAACGGTCAAAACGACCCCCTGTGAGCAAGCACTTGGCTACAGTGGGAAGGAAAAACTCCCTTTTAACAGGAAGAAACCTCCAGCAGAACCAGGCTCAGGGAGGGGCAGTCTTCTGCTGGGACTGGTTGGGGCTGAGGGAGAGAACCAGGAAAAAGACATGCTGTGGAGGGGAGCAGAGATCGATCACTAATGATTAAATGCAGAGTGGTGCATACAGAGCAAAAAGAAAAAGAAACAGTGCATCATGGGAACCCCCCAGCAGTCTACGTCTATAGCAGCATAACTAAGGGATGGTTCAGGTGATAGATGGTTATCTAAGGTGTTTTTCCCATTCCACATCTTAATAGCTCCACTATCGAATGTGCACTGATTGTTTTACAGAGCAGAGTGGCTGTGTAGCAACAGGCCCTGTGGGATAACAAACCAAGACACGCACCAGCTCCAGAGACAATCGAGGGGGCAGAGAGAGAGAGAGCATGAGGTAACGGGTCTCATGGGACAAATAGTGAGACAGACAAAGAGCCAGAACTTATCAGTGTTTGCCAACCACTACTGCTAACAACACTGTAGGAGAGTAAAACAGTGTGTGAATGGGTGAAGACGCACTGTGTTAAATTGTGCCTTTGTAAATTTTCATAAGTAACCCAAAATCAACAAGACTGGGGTCCGAAGTCTAAGATCCCAGATAGAGTGTTAAGTCTTGTGGGCTTCTCAAACTTTTGCATGTTGGGTTGATGGCCGTTTTGCAGGTGATCACCTAAAAAATAATTGTGCACATGACTGCGGTAAGACAACATAGACAGCGAGCGGTATGAGGACTTGGGTGTGTTAATGACCGCGAGCACAGCATGAAATTCAGTCAACCAAATCAATATTTTAACTGAAAATATCATTTATCAATTGTTTGTCAAAAGAGGTGATCCATGTTTGCCACAAGACCAAATTCAGCACAGATTGTGATGAATTTCTGATTTGGGTTTATAATCCACGTGATTTCACGCAGATAAATGTAGGTTGTAGAGTGACTACTTTCTCTTTGGTTTCCGTTGTTTGGAAGCAGTTCCGGCCCCATATGGTGATGGTGGATGGAGCCACACTGTAGCACACATCTGACACATACACAGGTCAGCAAGTCAGCTCCATAGGTCATTCAGTCTCTGACTGGACAGGACTTACAAATGATTTGCATACAATTTCCAGGACTCAGGATGTTTCTGTTCTGCCTTTTATAAGAAGCTGTTTAATGTGTTTTAATATTTCCACTCTTTCATTTAATCATGTCACGTGTTTTCAGTGCCATCTAATGGACACTACAACTAATGCTCATAATTTTAAATAAACTTTATTGAACGGAAGTGACGTTGTTCACTAGAGGAACAGATGATGAAAGCGCGCAACTGACTCAGTCCCCATGCAATGGCATTCTTTTGGACATTAAAAGAGATTGTTTTACTTTCAAGACATCTCAATAACTAGGCCCTTCACTAGGTGAGGTGATTTTATAAACAATAAATAGCCTTTACGATCCATTATGCTTTGTAGCACCAGTCACTATTCAGGGAAAGTCTACTCCCTGTGAGCTTACTGCTGAGAATGGAGATTAGGATGCTCCATTGCCTCCAGAAATGGAAGAAACATGGACACTCTGGAAAGACTGACTGTCTAAACTGTTGATCCCTAGAGTGTACACAGACTTTCCCCTTCTAAAGAAAGAGCTGTGCCTTTACTCAGACACATCTGCTAAGGCAATAGCAGCAGTCGCCTATCTAAAAGTAACAGATGTAGAAGGAAACTGTGACGTTGGCTTTGTTATGGGTAAATCAAAGCTAGCACCACACCCAGATCAGACCATACCAAGATTAAAACTTAGTGCCGCTGTGTTAGCAGTAGATCTTGCAGATCGAATCTTAGATGAACTCGAGATTAAGTTAGACAACACTTCCTTCTATATTGACAGTAAGGTTGTCTTATTGTTATATCAACGTTGAAATGTTAGCAACCGTGTCATCAGAATCTGCAGGCCATCTCAGCTGAGCCAGTGGCATTACATAGCCAGCAGTCAGAACCCTGTAGATCACGCAACCCGTTCTGTTCCTGTGTATCAGCTGCCGCTTACTAACTGGCTCACTGGCCCAGACATTCTTTTTCAAAACCAAAACTCTGCTAATGACACTTATGATCTTGTCAAGCCCACCTCTGATGCAGAAGTTAGACCGCAGGTATCCACACTGAAAACCACTGCCTGTTCCAAACAACTTGGCTCTCACAGATTTTCAAAGGTTTCTACTTGGAAGTCTCTTACTTGTGCACTTGCTCATCTTCTGCACATCAGTCACAACTTCAGCTCATCCTCACATAAGCCAAGTCAGTGTCGTCAGCCATTGTCAGGCACTGTAGCTGAGTAGTGGCTGGCCACTGTAGCTGAGTTTGAACAAGCCCAAATTGTTGTCATTAGAGCAGTGCAACAGGAAATCTATAGTGATGAGTTAAAGTGTATACAGAGACACAATAAACTTCCTAAAATCAGTCCCTTGAAAAACATAGAGCTCTTTTAGGACAAAAATGGACTGTTGTGAGTCAGCGGCTGCATGACTAACTCGAGCATAAACAAAAATGAAAAGAACCCAATCATTGTTCCTGGCCACTGTCACGTTTCAGCACTTCTCGTTAAGCACTACAACGAGCAAGCATGTCACCAAGGTCACTTATTTTTGTTCCCATCTCAACTGACCCTAATGACCCACTTATTCTGACCCCAGCGACTCTACTTATTCAAAAAACCAACCCCTTTCAAGCTCCAGCAGCAGCAGTGTTGGACCTCTACAAACATCAATGGTGCCAGGTCCAGCACCTGTCAAACACCTTCTGAGACAAGTGGAAGAAATAGTTTCTGCCCACGCTTCAGCGACACCGTAAGTGGCAATCCAAACAGCCAAACATCATCACAGGGAGTACAGTTGTATTCAAGGACAGTGGATTACCCAGAAATCAATGGCCTCTTGGACTTATAACTCAAGTGTTCCGTTCCAAAGATGGTAAAGTCCATACAGTAGAGGTTAAAATTGCTAAAGGGTACTAAAGTTTTTACTCTGCCGATCTCAGAAGTTGTTGTATTAGTTCCTTCATCACAATCTCAAAGGTTAATCTGGCATTAAATCACACCGGGCGGGGAGTGTTCTGCCTTCTATAAGAAGTTGTTTAATGTCTTTAAATGTGTTCAATATTTCCTCTCTTTCATTTAATTATGTCATGTGTTTTCAGTGCCATCTAATGGACACTTCAGGTTATTACAGATAATGTTTATCGTAATTTGAACCACAATGTCTTCAAGGTTGCATAGCCAGTATATGTTTCCTCACGTGTGTGACAAGTTTAGTTTTTCGTTCTGATGTGTATTACTGCTCGATAACGAGGAAAAACGACCATAAAACGTGATGTTATAATATGCTAATTACCTGCGAATCAGAGGGTCACCAAATGCTGTCTCGGACACATTTCACATTGTTGTAGCATATGCTAAACAGTGATGCTCTAATCTAACTGCTTTTATCAGTAACACGTAATCTAACACACACCCTGGACCCCCTACCTTTTTAAGCATTTTCCTTATTTTGCCTTTCATCTTCTGGAGGGGCTCTGCTCCCCATACCCCCCACCGTTTTAAGCATTTCTCTTTTCTTGCTTTTCAGCTGACTCCCCAATTACAGCCCTCTTAACCCCCTGCTACTTTTTTAATGTAGATGTAAATTAATATTCAAAGTTTTCAGCTAGTTGACAGTAGGGCTGTACAATATGGCCAAATTATCGTATCTCAATATTGTCATTAAATCTCACTTATATACATGCTGTCCATATTCCTGAGCCACTTAGGTGTGTAGGGAGAGTGCCCATGGGATAAAAAAGCTTTTCAACCTACCTGTTATGTGTCGGACGCAGCCCAGAGAACCGACCAGCGTTTGAAGGACCCAGTATAAAATAAGCAGAGCACGGTACAAAGGATAACAGAGTTTAATAAACATAACAGTGATGTGATAAATATAAGAGTGCGCGGTCTGGCGTGGTGGATTGCGCTGCGCTCCCAGCAGCGCTAACGGTCCGGAGCCAGAACCAGTTCGGACCCAAGGACCCCGCCGACACCCCCCAGGTGGCCGCGACCAACCGAGTCTGTGAATGAAGAAATCATCATGTGAGTCCACACTCAACACACAGAGAGACCACTCAAAGGTGTACAAACAGCAAACACTTCCTGGCTTAATTACTAATCAGCTTCCCACCCTGCAGGCATGGAACATCCTGTTCACAAACTCACTGCAGTGGAAGCTGATTAAAACGACTAACATAACAGCTCAATATAATAAGGTGTGAGGGACACCACATTTACTGACTGTACAAATGTTAGTCACAAAACCTAACGTACCTCAGGAAGTGTGCTGACGAGCGTGAGACCTCACCCTCTCCTCTTTCACAGACCATGCATCAAACCTGGACGTTCTCTGCATCCACTGATGATGAGATGGATCCCCCAAGGATCTATCTTGGGGCCCATTTTATTTTCATTATTCATTAATGACCTACCAAATGTTTGTGAGGATGTGGACATACAACTTTACGCTGATCACGCGGCAATCTACATAAGTGCAAGATCACCTGAGGCAGCAGCTCAAACTCTTATGTCAGCCCTAAAGTATATTTTAAATTGACTTAACAGATCGTGTCTGAAATTACACTTACAGAAAACTGTCTGTATGTATTTTTCAAAAAAGGCTTTCTATATTGAGTGCTCCAGTGCAGTTAGTTAAAGAATTCATATATTTGGGAGAGTTGCTGGACTTGACACTCTCCTTTTAAAAATCATATTAAAATGAAAACTAAAATAATCAAATACAATGTGTTTAACTTCAACCAAATAAGGAGGTCAGTGACAGATGAAGCGGCTATGATGTTCTTGCACTGTATGATTTTTTTTCTCATGTAGGTTTACTGCATAATCAGCTGGTCTCTAACAGGTGTGACAATTCTAAAACTGATTGAAAGGCTTTACAAAAGAATATTGAAAATTTTAGATAAAAGACCACTTTGGTGTCACCATTGTAAAATTTTAACAAAGTATAACTTATTTAATTTTGAAAATTTTATAAAATGTAAAAATACTTGTCTAATATATATAAAACTTTACATGGATTGGCTCCTCCACCTCTTGCAAATTATATTAAACATAGAAGAATTTGTCCGAGTGTCACCAGGGCTATGAGTAGAGGGTACTGTGAAGTGTCTGTGAGAAAAACAGCTTTTGCACAAAATGTTCTGTCCTACAAAGGCAGTGTCCAATGGAATGCTTTGCCAACTACAGTAAGGGAGGCTCCAAGCATTAAAACTTTCATAAGTCACTTAAATGAGTGTCTCAAATCAAATAAAAAATGTGAGCATTGTGAACTCAATTGTAGAAACTCCGAAAAACCGTAAGGGAATGTGCAATACACTACAGCACTTTATAAATTATTGGTCTTAAAGCTATTTTTTAAAATATTTAAATGTTTGAAATTAGACTTGCAATTTTAATTAAATGTTAACTAATTAACTAATTAATTGTAAATGTAATACGTAGTTCTGTGGTGGTGGGTTTTTTGTTGTTGTTGGTTTGTTTGTTTGTATGTTTGTTTTAAACTGTGTGCCCTCCTTTGAGTTTGTGTAAGATAACCGTTCATGCTCAGATCAGGTCAGTGTCCTCTTGTTTCCTGTCTCTTGTCCAGTCTGTGTCTTGTTGTTGTAGTAGTTAGTGGCCCCTATGTAATGTAGTCTGTTTTTGTATTATAAGCTCCTGTGATGTTTGTGTGTGTTTTACTGTAAATTATTTGTTAATTTTTGCAGTCTGTCAGGGACTACAGATGGAAATTAGCCCATGGCTATAATCTGACATATTTACACTTTATGTGTTCATCAATATGTGTTGTCCCTTTTAAATAAATAAATGAAATGAAGTGAAATTAGAACTTTTGTGGTACACAGCACAAACTACTGGACAGGAGGAACCTAGCAGTCAATGTGACTCACTCATTTGAAAATGCAGGTCTTTCAAACAGATATGGGGTGCCGTGACATTTTGATCATCTGTGTCCAATCAGATTTCACGGGATTCCAATGAAACCCCGGCTTCTGCTCTAGCTCCACCCATGCCAGGAAGTGTTCAACACTGGACATTTCCTGTTTCACTGTGACTGAGAATTTGGCACTTCCTGTTTGAGTGTGAGCTTGCCACTGAGTTCCCGCGAGATTCCACGGGATCTTCTCTGTCAATCCAGGATGTCTTTGACATTAGAACATTTCCTGTTTTACTGTGTATTTGAATTTTGGCACTTCCTGTTTAGGTCACCCTGTACCATGAGTGACCTTCATGCCGCTGCGCGATGATTCACTCATATTATTTTTGCATTGTGGGTCGATCGCAGCTTTAAAACAGGTGCCCTGATGAGATGCAGCAGGAGGTCTGAACTATCTACTATCAGTGAGCTGCTGCTCAGAGCCGCATCCACTGTGCGGCTCAACTCTGAGTTGAAGAACAGTTGTCTCTCAAAGTGCAGTGATGCTCAGCGCTATCATTTTACGAAGACATTTTTACACTTTTTTCTTTAAAACTCTGTGCCGCTCTGTGTGTGTCCTCATCAAAAACAGCTGATCCATGACGTGCAAATTCTTACGCTTTTTTTTACCAAAATGCACCCAAGTCTCTTTCTGAGGACGACATGACGTAGAAGAAGCTGATAAAACCTTTTTACCTGTCAATCTGGTCATGTTTTCTGCATAAATAAATATTATCCATTCTTCCTGCTCAAACAGCAAGCCAGGGGCGAATCCATGCAGAAAGGGAACATGGCTGGCGGGGGGGTAAAGGTCCACTTTTGAAGACTTTTTTCATACTATTCCTACTACTACTAATAATAATAATAATAATTTCAACAACTAAAATGTTTAGAAAGAATTTAAGTGTTAAAAATTATGTAATAGTTACATTTATAAACAATATAGGTTAGAACTTGTTTTACTGTTACAGTTCTGTCATCAGTTAAATATGAGGTCAAGAAACATGTCTTTTATTTTTTATAAAACAAGTATTTATGTTCACTGAAGTCAAGAAAGGGTGACTATTAAGTGAGTATTGGCAAAAAAGGTTATCATTTTCATGTTGAAGTGGTGGGGGGCTGTTGTCAGCAGCTGCTGAAAGTAACTAATAAAGTAACAAGTAATCTAACTTAGTTACTTTTAAAACTGAGTAATCAGTAAAGTAACTGAGTTACTTTTTCAAGGAGTAATCACTAATTGGATTACTTTTACAAAGTAACTGTGGCAACGCTGATGCTAACGTAGTTCTAATACAGGCAATGCAGTACACAATATGCTTTTTTCTTTTATGCATTTTGTAATTGTATTGTTTGTTTGCTTTCTTCAGTTGTACCCCTTTGAGTGTCAGTAAACCTGCTTAGATGCATCTGCGTCTGCAGAGTCATTGATATGAGAAAGGTGTTCTTAGCCATAATAACCAAAATGGCACAGTTTCATTCAAAGACTTCCCAAAGGTTCAGGAGACAACAAACACAACAGCTCAGGTTACCTGAGAAGTGTTACTCCCGTAAACTAAAAAACACCATTTAGTGAACATATTTTGGTGAATTAAAGCTGATTTTATCTCCTTGCATGTCTGTACCATTAATCACAAAAATGAATGATTAGAGGGTCACACACATAAATTCACAAACATTCTAACACACGCAGATGAAATTATGCCAATACATCCTTTTTTAAGGGCTGCTACACCAGCAGAACAATAGTTTTGCCCTACAGAATGCCTGTATGAAATATAGCCCCCCATCCCAGAGCCAGGACCCTGTGGCTCTGTGATAAATCAGCCTTGGAGCTGCTGCACACTCCACATGCTCAGCCTGAACCTGGCCACACCACAAACACACTCCTCTGAGGGCTGTTTCTCATGAAGCTTCACAGGAAGACAACGTTGAATGATCAGAGGTTCTGAGAAAATTACTGACAAGGAAAGGCCAGTCAGCATCTTTGAAGATTTATTTTTAATATATAAACACAGACAGACAGACATAGGAAACCTGACAAAACAGCAGGTTTTTGGAGGTTCCCACAGTGGAAAACCTCACAGTTCCAGATCCACTGTGATATCCAGTCTGATGGTTTGAGCTCCACAAAAGAAGCAGAGGTCAAGGTTCAGTCAGTGATAGACATAAGCGCAACAACTGGGTAACTCTTACAAATGATTAATCATCCCCAAACTGGCTGTGAAATCCAACACTGTTAATTCACTATGTTGGAGTTGCTGTTGCCAAAACATCATTGGCCTCCAATTTTTATTGGTCTGTTAAGAAGATAATCACTTCATTAAGAGACGTTTCCAGGAAGAATGGGACAAAAAACACCTGAGACTTGGTATCATCAATGCAAAAACATCTGCCCTTCTTTTTCACAACATATTCTATTAGAGTTGTAATATTTACCTAGGTTATGTTTTCGGTCGAGTTTGTTTGTTTGTCTGTCTGTTTGTCAGTAGGATAACTCAAAAAGTTTTGAACGGATTTTGATTACATTTTGTGGAGTGGTTGGAAATTACAAGAGGAACAAGTCTCCGCACACATGTGCGGAGACACTTACAATCTGATCTCTGATGATGATGATCTCTGACAATTACAATCTGATCTCTGATGAGTTCAGGGAGGCCATAGAGGAGGACTATCGGTCGGCCTCGAAGAAATTCTGGCAAACCGTCTGACGCCTCAGGAGGCGGAAGCAGCTCTCCACCAGCACTGTCTACGTTGCGGGTGGGGAGCTGTTGACCCTGACTGGGGATCTTGTCGGGCGGTGGAAGGAATACTTCGAGGATCTCCTCAGTCCCATCATCACATCTTCCAAAGAGGAAGCAGAGAATGGGGACTCAGAGACAGACTCATCCAGGCTGAAGTCACCGAGGTGGTTAGAAAGCTCCTCGGTGGCAAGGCTCCTGGGGTGGATGAAATCTGTCCTGAGTACCTTAAGTCTCTGGATGTTGTGGTACTGTCTTGGTTGACACGCCTCTGCAACATCGCATGGCGATCGGGGACAGTGCCTCTGGATTGGCAGACCGGAGGGGGTGTTCCAACTACAGGGGGATCACACTCCTCAGTCTCTCCAGTAAGGTCTATTCCAGAGTACTGGAGAGGAGAATTCGAACGATAGTCGAACCTCAGATTCAGGAGGAGCAGTGTGGTTTTCATCCTGGTCGCAGCACACTGGACCAGCTCTACACACTCCATTGGGTGCTCGAGGGTTCAGGGGAGTTAGCCCAACCAGTCCACATGTGCTTTGTTGATCTGGAGAAGGCGTTCGACTGTGTCCCTCAGGGCACCCTGTGGGGGGTGCTCCAGGAGCATGGGGTCCAGGGTCTTTTGCTAAGGGCTATCCAGTCCCTGTGCGATTGCAGCAGGAGCTTGGTTCACATTGCCAGTAGTAAGTCAAACCTGTTTAAAGTGCACATTGGTCTCAACCAGGGCCACCCTGTCACCGGTTCTGTTCATTATCTTTATGGACAGAATTTCTAGGCGCAGCCAGGGTGTAGAGGGGGTCTGGTTTGGGAACCACAGAATCTCATCTCTGCTGTTTGCGGATGATGTGGTTCTGTTGGCTTCGTCAAATCAGGACCTTCAGCGTGCACTGGGGTGGCACTTCACAGCTGAGTGTGAAGCGTCCAGGATGAAAATCAGCACCTCCAAATCTGAGGCCATGGTTCTCGACCGGAAAAAGGTGCCTTGCCCTCTTCAGGTCGGTGAAGTGTCCTTGCCTCAAGTGGAGGAGTTTAAGTATCTCAGCGTCTTGTTCATGAGCGAGGGACAGATGGTGCGTGAGATCGACAGATGGATCGGTGCAGCATCCGCAGTGATGCGGCCGCTGTATCGGACCGTTGTGGTGAATACAGAGCTGAGTATGGGGACAAAGCTCTTGATTTACCGATCAATCTACATTCAGACCCCGGAGGAGCTGGGGGAGGTGTGTGTGGAATGGGAGGTCTGGGTGGCTTTGCTTGAGCTGCTACCTCCGTGACCCAACTCCAGATAAAGCGGAAGAAAATGGATGGATGGATGGAGTTTACATCTGGAAAACAATATAACATGGTGAGTCTGGCATATTCAGCATTTTACCCCTTTTGTTGTGTTTTGTGGCAATTTTATTTTTATTTTATTTTTTGCTTTGAGGAGCTGGAGAGTGTGTGTGTGTGTGTGTGTGTGTGTGTGTGTGTGTGTGTGTATATTGGCATGTGTGCGCTGCTGCTGCTCATTGTCCCCCTCAGCTCATTACGAAAAGGAATGTCTCCAAGATGGATTTTCCCCCAGCAGCAGATGTTTTCGTTTAGATTTTATTGATAACAGCACTCATAATTAATCGTACACAAACCTGAACCTGGAGCAGAGATGGTCACTGACAGGCTGCGTTTCTGACTCATGGTGGTGCAGGTGCACAGAAACCTTCACAAAGCTGCAGCTTTTACTGTGACTGCATCAAAATGAACAGTTTTCATCATAACACAACATCACACTTATGTCAACTTTAGAATTAATCTGTGCCTCCGTTCTTAATGTTATCAGCTACATTCCACTGAAGCGCTCTCTGGGACGCTTCAAGTTGCAATATCAGTTGTCGAAAACACCTGAGTACTCACACGTACTTTGTTTTTCGATACCTTTGTAGCTGTTTGCTGCAAATGTCGTATACTTTGAAATACAGCTGAAACGATTTGTCGAGTAAGTCAAATAATTCAATTACAAAAACTGTTCAAGGCAAATTCTGCACCTCCACGCTTTGTTTAACTTTGTAGTACATATGCCATGCTGGTGTGAGGCACTGCAACATCCCCAGAAAAAAAAACAGAAGACTAGAGCATAACAGCTAATCAAATTAGCTATGATAGCTACACCTTTCCCGCACGACACATAGTAAAAAATAGCCTTTTAAGAGAAAGATAGTCTACATTGATCATGTGAAACAGACCTACTGCGCATTTAAAGTGAAGCAGTGTGTTTGTATATTTTTAAAAAAACACACGGTCCGCCTCTACGTGAGGAGTGACTATTCGCCCAGCTGTAGCTGTGTGGAGGCCCTCACACAGCTACAGCTCTGTTCCCGGCTGCACTGACAAACAGTTTGCGAAAGAAGATCCTCTCAGCAAAAGTCCACCCTTTCAACTGTTTTGCTTTTTAATTTTTGATTTTTTTTGGGCAATACACAATGTTTCACAAACACTGTAATCAAATCAAATCAGTTTTATTCATATAGCGCCAAATCACAACAAACAGTTGCCCCAAGGCGCTTTATATTGTAAGGCAAAGCCATACAATAATTACGGAAAAACCCCAACGGTCAAAATGACCCCCTGTGAGCAACCACTTGGCGAAAGTGGGAAGGAAAAACTCCCTTTTCACAGGAAGAAACCTCCAGCAGAACCAGGCTCAGGGAGGGGCAGTCTTCTGCTGGGACTGGTTGGGGCTGAGGGAGAGAACCAGGAAAAAGACATGCTGTGGAGGGGAGCAGAGATCAATCACTAATGATTAAATGCAGAGTGGTGCATACAGAGCAAAAAGAGAAAGAAACACGTAAAATAAAAACTTAAATAAATAAAATAAAATAAAATAAAAACAAACGTTGAGGCTTGCATGTTCAACCTCCAGATGAAATGCATCTGCTGAATTGTAGAGAAAGAGGGATTAAAAAAACAAAATCACACAGGGACCCTGTCCACCAACATTAAAAAAAACTTAAAAATGGTTAATAAAACAAAACAGACACATCCCACTGCCACTTCAGCAAAATGTCAAGACTTTGGCGCAGCGACATTGTGCCATTCCTTAGTAAGGAGAGTCCTGGACAATTGATGTTTAAAAACGCAAAAGTACTTTTTATCCGATTACTCGATTAATCACCAGAATAATTGATAGTATACTCAATTACTAAAATAATCGATAGCTGCAGCCCTACTTTGAAACTGGTCACGGAAGTGCACAAAGTAATCCTGATGGATCATCGGATGGTCACTAACAGCCTAAATCTTAATTGTTGTGATTTTGGTGTGACATGTCCTTTACATTCACCACCTCCCGCCAGTTAGTTGTAATCCTTGTTCCAGCCTTTTGTCTAAGTCCTATTTTTTTTTTTTGCCTTGCCATGTCTTGACCTCACCTTGTTTGTTTTTTTTCAGATCTGCATTTGCCTCAGCCCTTGTTATTTTGACTCTCCATGTTACTGAACACTGCTCATTTTTTTTTACCTTTTTTGACCATTTTTAACATTTGCCTCACACCTGCCTGTACCTCTGCATTGCTGCCTGCCTACTGATGTACTGAACCACTGCTTTGCTACCAGATAAAGCCTTTTGATTAATCCTTCATCTCTGTCTGAGAGTCTGCATCTGTGTCCACTACCTTCTGTGCCATGTGTCCACTTATCCTGACAGAACAAAATGGCCAGAACCTGTGCACAGCAGACTCAAACTTCACCCTGAACACAGCCACCTGGACATCATTACAATTAAGGAGATTTTGTCTGACCTCAACTTTTTTGTGTCTGTGTTTTTGTGACAGCTACTCTCTGAAGAAGAAGTTTGGCTTTTTGGACCAGGCTTGGGAACTTGTGGAAGCCAACACCTGGCTATATTAAGTCTTTCCTGAACTTGAAGACCTGCACAGTATATTCACCCAGGAGAGACTCCCTGAGTGGGTGAGGCAACCCGAGGCATACCTGTCGTCTGAACATCAACCTTCAACTTCAACTTCAACTTTTTTTTTTATATAGCGCCAGATCACAACAGACAGTTGCCCCAAGGCGCTCAAACCTTCTGACAGTGAGTCAGACTGGAACAACTTAGATGATGATGATGACTCCTCAGAGGTGGAGGAGTCAGCGCTCCAGGACACGACTACGTTTCTCTTCAAGATACAGTACCAGAGTACCTGGACAGTCCATGTCAACAGAGTAAGCAATGAGTTTTGTTGGCACTTGACCAGATCCTGCAATGTGAGCCAGATGTTTTGAAAGCTTGCTGACACTAAGACGCAGTTCGAGTAGCGTTGGGTATCTCCATCCGTTGCGGACCCTGACAATTTTTTTGATTGAATGACATTTATGCCACCTGTACCAAAACACCACGATCAATAACTCTGTCGGGTGTTGCACCATTCTGCCACACTTTTGCACAGAAACTGTCCGCATCTAATCAGCCCAGAGGACTAGTTCTATGGTCATGCTTAGCACCAAGCCCAGCCATGTCCAGCAGGAAATCGCCAGAGCTCACACTACGAAAACCTCGAGCCGCACCAGAGTGCATACCCCAGGAGCAAGTGGCCCATGCCCACAGAGAAATCTCCAGAGCCCACTCCACATAATTCTTGAGTGGCACCAGCACACATGCCTCAGGAGCAAATAGAGCCACCGGTGCCCACAGAGAAATCTCCACAGCCCACTTCACATAAGTCTTGAGTGGCACCAGCACGCATGCCTCTGGAGCAAGCAGAGTCGTGCACACCCACTGAGAAATCTCCAGAGTCCACTCCGCATAAGTCTCGAGTGGCACCAGCACGCACGCCTCTGGAGCAAGCAGAGTCGTGCACACCCACTGAGAAATCTCCAGAGTCCACTCCGCATAAGTCTCGAGTGGCACCAGCACGCACGCCTCTGGAGCAAGCAGAGTCATGCACACCCACTGAGAAATCTCCAGAGCCCACTCCACATAAGTCTCGAGTGGCACCAGCACGTACGCCTCTGGGGCAAGCAGAGTCGTGCACACTCCACTGAGAAATCTCCAGAGCCCACTCCGCATAAGTCTCGAGTGGCACCAGCACGCACGCCTCTGGGGCAAGCAGAGTCGTGCACACCCACTGAGAAATCTCCAGAGCCCACTCCACATAAGTCTCGAGTGGCACCAGCATGCACGCCTCAGGAGCAAGTGGAGCAGACCACGCCTACTGATAAATCCTCAGGGCCCCCTCCATGGAAACCTCAATCGGCATCAGAGCGCACGCTCCAGGAACAAGTGAGGGCAGTCTCAGACAACTTCACTTACTGAACGGTTAGTTTATCATTGTTTTTTTGTGTTGGTGAGATTTTTATGCCCCCCCGGCATTTTGGTGATTCAGTAGTTGCCTGTCAATGATAACCAAGTATTTAATGTTATGTTTTGGCATTATTTTATTTTACAGGTCCTCTCTTGGGTTAGGTCATATTTGTAGAATAGCTCTCTCATTAGTTTGGTTAAATCATTTCCCTGGTTCTCATTTAAGTCCTCAGGTTTGGATAGACCTCTAAGTTTGTCTTGTGGACTATTTTTTGCTTTATTTTATTAAACAGGTCTTTCAATATAGTTCTTTACCTAGTTTAATTTCTTTCCGGGGTCCGCATCGCATATCATTTACTTGGGTTCTTTACTTTTTATGTCTTTTGATTAAGCACATTTGTTTCTCTTGTAATCTTTTTATTCACTCTTTTCTGAGTTCTTTTGTTAATTTCTTAATTTATCTTCATCTGCGTACATTAGTTTATTGGTTCTTGCACCCGTTAGGTTCTGTGATTACTTGGAGTTGGATTTTGGAATCATTTTCCTGTTTGTTTTCTTCTTCTCATTGTTTTTTGTTTTGTTTTATTCCCTCGACCTCCCCAATTCATGGGTCCACCCTGTGAGCGACTTCTCCCCTCGTTATGTACTTCTAAGGATTTCTGTCCTGGGTCAGGCCTTCAGTCTTCCTCTGACTCCGCCATCTCACACCCTGACCTTGGCTCCTGTTTCTGGCCCATTATTCCCTGACTCCACCGTGGACTCTTGACTGCTGCATGGTTACCTTTCTGAGGTCTGTCCATTTGCTGCCGCTTGCCGCATGTCCTCGTTTGCTTTGGGTGGGTTCTGTGGGTTCTGCTGGTTCTTCTCTGTGGTGGGTCCTGTTCACTTTGCTTTTGTCTTACTGCATGCTCTTGTCTGGTGTTGAGGGTTTGTATGGGTGTGTCTTGTTCCTTCTGTTTGCTACACCCCCCTTTCAGATTGTTCTCCCTCACCTGTGTCTCGTTCTCCAAAACACCACCTGTCCTATTTAAGCCTTTTGAGTTAACCACCACCCGGCCAGTTTGTTGTGATCACTTCATCCTTGTTCCAGCCTTTTGTCTAAGTCCTGTTTTTTTGCCTCGCCTTGTCTTGACCTCGCCTTGTGTTTTTGGATCTGCATTGGCCTTAGTCCTTGTTACTGAACTCTGCTTGCTTTTGACCACGACATTTGCCTCACACCTACCTGCCTGTACCTCTGAATTGATGCCTGCCTACTTGTGTACCAAACCACTGCTTTGCTACCAGATAAAGCCTTTTTGATTCATCCTTCATCTCTGTCTGAGAGTCCGCATCTAAGTCCACTACCTTCTGTGACACGCGTCCACATATCCTGACAGTTGTAAAATAATGGCTGATCTGATTTTGTGCATTTTTGTGTGAAAATGGTATCTCTCTCTCTCTCTCTCTCTCTCTGTCTCACTGTTTGAGTACAGTGTTGCCAAAGCAACAGCAGTACAATAGTTAATAATCAGATAAGTGTGTGTGTGTGTGTGTGTGAGAGAGAGAGAGAGAGAGAGCATGCATGTCTATCAATGTTACATTAGGCCCTTCAACAAGAAATATAAACTTTTTAGAGTTTAAGGAAGAAAGGCCGTCTTAAGTGATGACATTTTCCGTAGTGCAGAAGAAAGTGCTCCTCTGTCTCAACTCTCAACCTCCTCTGCCTGACAGTGACCACAGGTTCTCTTGGCAGTTGTGTTCTTCTATGCTGACCTGTTTCTACTGTCAAGTTGTGGTCACTGAGCCTGGACTTGGTCAGGATTTGCCTCTGCTTCATATCGCTGATGGACACGAGATACTCTGTCAGGTCATACTGTGTCTTTCTTTAGGTTCATGTTGGGAAAGTGCAGTGACACGGACCCACAACAGGGGGCGCAAATGAACGGTCAATAGATGAGCCAAAAGGTAACAATTTAATGTTGTGAATGTGCACAGCGAATATACAGACAATCTCAGAATATCATTACAGTTAATCCACAAAGGTGACGTGTGGGCAGGCACGAGGATAGAAGACGTCTGTCCTGAGAAGAGCCGGAACCACACGATTTCCGCCGCCCCAGAACCTGGTGAATACTGGAGCCGCCAAGTCCCAAATTCCCAGGTGATCACCGTCCCCGACTGTCGGATCTGGTACTGCTGGCGAAGAACAAAGACAGTCAAGTGTGGGTGTGTGTACACCCAGTAACAACAACGGTGGGAATGCCACCTCCACCTCTCACTCAATATGGTGCAGAGTACTGCAGTGATTCCTCAGGGGAAAAGAGTGCCGTCCTGCACTCACTCAGCCTCCACAGAAAAAGGAACCGGTACTCCTGCAAACACTCACAATATACAGATATATTGCAAAAAAACACAAACGGCTGAGGATATTACCTCCAATGAAGTATGATATCTCGGCAACGAGGTGGAGATGACGTCTGGTCTTTATGGAGTGAGATGATGTTGAGCAGATGGGTGACAGCTGTCAAGAGGTAATGAGTGACAGCTGTCACCCCCGGCTGTGTCCATGGCGGCAGCGCCCTCTCGTGCCTGAAGCCCGCACTTCAGGCAGGGCGCCCACTGGTGGTGGGCCAGCAGTACCTCCTCTTCCGGCGGCCCACACACAACAGTTCAGACAGGTGTTAATTTTACTTTGTTTGGTAGTTTGGTTTGTCTGTTGTTCCAAATACTCTTTTTTTTCTTCGCTGATGATTCATTGACTAATTGGTATTTGGAAAACAGAGCTGGACTGATTTTGGTGTTAATGAGTTTTTGTCATTGTGGTAGGTGAGGTTCTGTACCAGTTGTACCAGAGGACTCTTTTTGGGGTTCAGCTACTGATGTTTTCTTGTTGTACAGTTGGGATAAACCTCTGTCAGAGGCACATAAAGGAAATCCATAAATAAAAATGACAAGCATTTTTAGCTTAGAAGCAGTGTGACATCAAAGTCAGACATGATTAAAAAAGAAACAACTTTGCTCTACTGACACCACTGGCCTGCTGTGTGTGATATATCTGTACGAAGAATCCACCCCCCACCCCACCCTCCCTCCCAAGTCAAGATCAGTGTATTCATTCCAATCCTACGTGGAAAAAAGTGAGAACTTTTGTCAGGAGCTGCAGACCTATCATCACACCCATTTTGCTGCACCATAGTGGAGGAAGGGAGCTGCGTGTCGTAACTAGAGAGCTGCGTGTCGTCAGAGCGAGCTGCAAAAAGTTTGTACCTGAGTTTTCAGAGGTGGTGTTTGTAGTTGCCATCTGCCACGCCGGTGTTTCCCAACCCGGACAGTGGGAATACCACCTCAACCGGCAACTTAGCCCCGCGACTGGACAGCAACAACGTCCGAGGCCCGCTCAACGTGGTGAATTCACTGAGGCCGCGCGCTGCGTTATTAAAGCCACGCGTCACGAGTGCCGCTTCCCCCGAGGCCTCGTGCAGCCACCGCGGATCCATCAGCGCGGAAACACCGAGGCCGCGCGGCACCAGCGCACTGCAGATCCATCCCGGTGACAAACAACGCAGGCTGTTAACATCGGCGATCGACAAGCTGCTCATAAGCCGACCATGGGGCCTAAGAAGGTTCTGACAGCGGAGGAAGGTGACGATATTAAAAAATCTCTGAACTTTCTATCAGAGGAGATTTCTGTTGTGAAGCAGCAACAGAAATCAATCATGCATCTGGTGGAGGAGGTGAAGGCATTACGGCTCCAGAACGCCGAGAAAGACCGGCATCTGGTGCAGCTGGAAAATAGAGTGGCTGAATTGGAGCAGTACACCAGAATTAACGACGTCATCATCACAGGTCTTCACATCAAACCACGGTCCTACGCACGGGCGGTAACAGATGAGAGCGGAGGGGAGCCCAGTGAACAGGAGGTCAGCTCTGTGGAAAAACAGATTTCCTCCTATCTAAAGGTATAGAAATGGATTTAAATAACATTGAAGCGTGCCACCCTCTGCCCCGGAGAAATGACGGTGATAAACGAACCATCATCATGAGATTCATCAACAGAAAATCAATCAATCAATCAATTTTTTTATATAGCGCCAAATCACAACAAACAGTTGCCCCAAGGCGCTTTATATTGTAAGGCAAGGCCATACAATAATTATGTAAAACCCCAACGGTCAAAACGACCCCCTGTGAGCAAGCACTTGGCTACAGTGGGAAGGAAAAACTCCCTTTTAACAGGAAGAAACCTCCAGCAGAACCAGGCTCAGGGAGGGGCAGTCTTCTGCTGGGACTGGTTGGGGCTGAGGGAGAGAACCAGGAAAAAGACATGCTGTGGAGGGGAGCAGAGATCGATCACTAATGATTAAATGCAGAGTGGTGCATACAGAGCAAAAAGAGAAAGAAACAGTGCATCATGGGAACCCCCCAGCAGTCTACGTCTATAGCAGCATAACTAAGGGATGGTTCAGGGTCACCTGATCCAGCCCTAACTATAAGCTTTAGCAAAAAGGAAAGTTTTAAGCCTAATCTTAAAAGTAGAGAGGGTGTCTGTCTCCCTGATCTGAATTGGGAGCTGGTTCCACAGGAGAGGAGCCTGAAATCTTAGAAGCATGGTGTCTAACCAGATCGTTACTCTGGATGGCATTTCCCTGATCTCTAGTAATACTGTGAGAAATCTTGGAGTCATTTTTGATCAGGATATGTCATTCAAAGCGCATATTAAACAAATATGTAGGACTGCCTTTTTGCATTTACGCAATATCTCTAAAATCAGAAAGGTCTTGTCTCAGAGTGATGCTGAAAAACTAATTCATGCATTTATTTCCTCTAGGCTGGACTATTGTAATTCATTATTATCAGGTTTTCCTAAAAGTTCCCTAAAAAGCCTTCAGTTGGTTCAGAATGCTGCAGCTAGAGTACTGACGGGGACTAGCAGGAGAGAGCATATCTCACCCGTGTTGGCCTCTCTTCATTGGCTTCCTGTTAATTCTAGAATAGAATTTAAAATTCTTCTTCCTACTTATAAGGTTTTGAATAATCAGGTCCCATCTTATCTTAGGGACCTCGTAGTACCATATTACCCCATTAGAGCGCTTCGCTCTCAGACTGCGGGCTTACTTGTAGTTCCTAGGGTTTGTAAGAGTAGAATGGGAGGCAGAGCCTTCAGCTTTCAGGCTCCTCTCCTGTGGAACCAGCTCCCAATTCAGATCAGGGAGACAGATACCCTCTCTACTTTTAAGATTAGGCTTAAAACTTTCCTTTTCGCTAAGGCTTATAGTTAGGGCTGGATCGGGTGACCCTGGACCATCCCTTGGTTATGCTGCTTTAGACGTAGATTGTGGGGGGGTTCCCATGATGCACTGTTTCTTTCTCTTTTTGCTCCGTATGCATCACTCTGCATTTAATCATTAGTGATCGATCTCTGCCCCCCTTCACGGCATGTCTTTTTCCTGTTTTTTTCCCTCAGCCCCAACCAGTCTCAGCAGAAGACTGCCCCTCCCTGAGCCTGGTTCTGCTGGAGGTTTCTTCCTGTTAAAAGGGAGTTTTTCCTTCCCACTGTGGCCAAGTGCTTGCTCATAGGGGGTCGTTTTGACCGTTGGGGTTTTTCATAATTATTGTATGGCCTTGCCTTACAATATGGAGCGCCTTGGGGCAACTGTTTGTTGTGATTTGGCGCTATATAAGAAAAAAGTTGATTGATTGATTGAAAGCTGAAGGCTCTGCCTCCCATTCTACTCTTACAAACCCTAGGAACTACAAGTAAGCCTGCAGTCTGAGAGCGAAGCGCTCTATTGGGGTGATATGGTACTACGAGGTCCCTAAGATAAGATGGGACCTGATTATTCAAAACCTTATAAGTAAGAAGAAGAATTTTAAATTCTATTCTAGAATTAACAGGAAGCCAATGAAGAGAGGCCAATATGGGTGAGATATGCTCTCTCCTTCTAGTCCCCGTCAGTACTCTAGCTGCAGCATTTTGAATTAACTGAAGGCTTTTTAGGGAACTTTTAGGACAACCTGATAATAATGAATTACAATAGTCCAGCCTAGAGGAAATAAATGCATGAATTAGTTTTTCAGCATCACTCTGAGACAAGACCTTTCTGATTTTAGAGATATTGCGTAAATGCAAAAAAGCAGTCCTACATATTTGTTTAATATGCGCTTTGAATGACATATCCTGATCAAAAATGACTCCAAGATTTCTCAACAGTATTACTAGAGGTCAGGGTAATGCCATCCAGAGTAAGGATCTGGTTAGACACCATGTTTCTAAGATTTGTGGGGCCAAGTACAATAACTTCAGTTTTATCTGAGTTTAAAAGCAGGAAATTAGAGGTCATCCATGTCTTTATGTCTGTAAGACAATAAACACAAAACAGCACTGTTAAAACAAGGAAGAAAACTGAAAGGGACAAACGTATTCATCAATGAACATCTCACCAAACAGAATGCCGACATCGCCAGGAAAGCACGCTTCTTAAAGAAACAGGGAAAAATCCAGCACACATGGACTTCAAACTGTAAAATATTCATCAAACTGAACGGATCACCTGAACAAGCAAAGGTTATGGCAATAAGGAATATCGAGGAGCTGGACAAATATGAACAATAGGTATGAGGACTCAAACACATCACAGCACCATGATGCAGACTGGAGCAACCCACTCATCCACATCATCTACACCCAGAGACAAGAGAGACATAATGACTAAGGATAATGATCCGTTTATTTCTGCCCAGGAGCTCTGTCTAGATACATTTAATTATAATAACTCTGCTAACCACCCCTTTGAATCTGAAAATGATCCTGATACCTTTTTCAGTGAGAATATTGTGAGACAGTGCAAATATTTTACAGAAGAACAATTCAAAAATTATAAAATCAATGATGAAGATTTTTCAATTATACATTTCAACAGCAGAAGTCTTTCTCGTAATCTGTCCACTATTAATGATTGTTTGAAAACATCCAAAAAAAACGTTTTTCAGTTATTGCAATTTCAGAAACATGGTTAAATGAGGATAATAAAGATCTGGTATATCTTGATGGTTATGAATTGTTCCTGGTTAATAGGCAGACGAGAAGGGGCGGAGGCGTTGCATTGTTTGTAAGGTCAGATTATAACTGTAAACTCATTAACAACATGTCATTTACAGTGGACAACATCATGGAATGTGTTACCATAGAAATTACATCTATAAACTCCAAAAACATAGTTGTTAGTTGCATTTACAGAGCTCCTGGGACAAATATTGACACCTTTGAAGACATTATCTTAGGAATGTGCAACAAAATCAACAGAAATAAGCATTTATTTGTCTGTGGAGATTTCAATATAGATTTTTTAAACCCTCACAATCATCCACAAATTACCTCATTTATAAACACCTTGTACTGTTTAGGACTGTTTCCAACCATCATTCATCCTAGCAGAATAACTATGGATACAACAACTCTCATTGACAATATTTTAACTAACGTTATATCCGGTAATCTTAGTGGGGGACTACTGGTCAGTGATATCAGTGATCACTTGCCAGTTTTCTCAGTCTTTGCATTGGAGGGTTGTTGTATGTATCGAAGCAATATCAAATTCATCAGTAGAAAAGTAACACCTGAAACAATTGATAATTTAAGGGAGGATTTATCAAGTCAGAATTGGTCAGATGTTTTTGTTGATGATGTTGACAGGTCATATGATGCTTTCATTTCCATTTTTTCCAGTTTGTATAATAAACACTGTCCATTTGTTGACAAAATATATAGAAATCAATATAGCAACAAACCATGGATAAGGATAAGGGGCTTCAGAGGGCATGTAAAAAGAAAAACGTACTATATAAACAATTCATAAAACTACGAACTAAGGAAGCTGAAAGTAAGTATAAAACATATAAGAATAAGTTAATCAATATCATGAGACTCAGTAAAAAACATATTATAATGAGTTACTTGTCAAAAATAGAAATAACATCAAAAACACATGGAACATATTAAATGAAATAGTAAAAATGAATAGAGTAACTAGAGATTATCCTTCATTTTTTTCAGAGTAACAACTACATCACGATTGATAACGACGAGTCTATTGCTGAACACTTTAATGAATACTTCATTAATGTGGGTAAAAAATCTTGCCAGTAAAATTGACTCATCAACTAATAACTTCTGGGTAAATAATTCAACATTTAACAAATCTGTTTCAATGTTCATTGGTGGTACTCATGAAAGGGAAATACTTGATCTGGTTCATGGTTCAAAAAGTAAGAAATCGACTGATTTTAATAATTTGGATATGGCTTTATTAAAAAAAGTTATTGATTGTATAGTAAAACCGTTCAATTATATTTGCAATATGTCACTAAGTACTGGTAAATTTCCCTCTCAAATAAAAATAGCCAAAGTAATTCCTCTGTTTAAAACTGGTGACAAACACACATTTTCTAATTATAGACCTATATCACTCCTGCCACAATTTTCCAAAATTTTGGAAAAAATATTTGCTAAAAGATTAAATGATTATTTACTGAAGCATAACATCATTTGTGAAGAACAATATGGATTCAGAAGGTCTCGAACTACATCACATGCTTTGATGGACTTTGTGGAAAGTATAGCAACTGCAATTGACAATAAACAATACACAATAGGTGTTTTTTTTTTATTTACAGAAAGCGTTTGACACAATTAACCATGGAATACTATTAAGTAAACTGCAGAAATATGGAATCAGAGGTCTGGCATATGAATGGATAGCTAGTTATTTACAAGGCAGATTTCAGTATGTTCAATTCAATAATACAAATTCTGAACTCAGGGATGTCACATGTGGGGTGCTGCAGGGCTCAGTGCTGGGTCCTTTGTTGTTTATAATCTATATAAATGATATAAGTTGGGTGTCGAGTTCACTGAGATGTGTCCTTTTTGCGGATGATACAACTGTGTTCTGTAGCGGTGAAAATCTTGAACAGCTTCTGGACATAGTGGAGAAAGAACTGGAAAAATTTAAGGTTTGGTTTGACGCTAATAAGTTGTCACTCAACCTTGGGAAAACTAAATGTATTATATTTGGAAATAAACAGGCACCCAAATGTAAAAATTTAACTATAAACAATAAGGAAATTGAGTTAGTAACAGAGAATAAATTTTTAGGTGTTATAATTGATAATAAACTTAGCTGGAAACCACATATAAATTATGTGAAATCAAAATTGTCAAAAACTATAGCCATTTTGTATAAAGCCAAAGACCTACTGCCGCAAGAAGGGTTACTTACTTTATATCATTCTCTGATGGTACCATATATGACATATTGTGTTGAGTCATGGGGAAACACTTACAAATCAAATACCAATCCAATATTCCTTTTGCAAAAATGAGCCATACGAATCATCTGCAATAAACAATATCGTGAACCAACTCATTCTCTATTTGTGTCTTTAAATTTATTAAAATTCATTGATTTGGTCGATTACATTACAATTCAAACTTTATTTCGAGCGAAAAACCAAGCCTTACCGAGACATGTCCAGAGTCTGTTCCGATTGAGGGAATCCAGATATAGTTTAAGAGGTTGTGCAATTTTTATGAAACCACCAGTAAGAACAAATGTAAAGGGTTTTTGTGTGTCTGTGGTTGGGGTGAGGAAATGGAAAAAATGTTCAACAGAGGTTAGAATGAGTAGTACCTTAGTGAGATTTAAGAAACTACTCAAAAAGAACATTATGTCTAAGTATCATAAAGAAGCAAATATAATTTGATTTATATGGAATGTTCAATTTATAAGTGGGACTTATTGTATATTTGAATGTGTGGGTATGTATATGCGTATGTAGATATATAGATATGGGTAGGTGTATATGTATATAAGTGACTTGTTATATGGCTGGGGGGGCCTGGCTGCCGGTTTGTTTCTGTTTTTTGGTTTTCCTCCCAGGTGGCGTGCGTTTGGGACTGAGTGGCTGTGTTGCTGAGGCTGTCAGGACCTCACCCTGATCACCTGCGACTCGTCAGGACTCACAGCTGTGGTGCATCTGGATGGATTGGAACATGTTGGCATTTAAGACTGGAGTGCACAGTGTGTATTTGCCAGAGACTCGACCTTGTGACCAGACGGGTGAGATCGTCGTCTTGGGAGCCATCTCATCAGCAGCGGATGCTGAGAACGTCCAGGTTTGATGCACAGTCTGTGAAAGAGGAGGGGGTGAGGTCTCACGCTCGTCAGCACACTTCCTGAGGTACGTTAGATTTTGTGACTAACAGTTATACAGTCAGTAAATGTGGTGTCCCTCACACCTTATTGTATTGAGCTGTATGTTAGTCATGTATCAGCTTTCACTGCGGTGGAGTTTTGTGAACTGGATGTTCCATGCCTGCAGGTTGGGAAGCTGATCAGTAATCAAGCCAGGAAGTGTTTGCTGTTTGTACACCTTTAAGTGTTCTGTGTGTAGAGTGTGGACTCACATAATGGTTCCTTCTTTCACAGACTCGGTTGTTGCGGCCACCTGGGGGGTGTCGGCGGGGTCCTTGGGTCCGAAACAACTTCTGGCTCCGGACCGTTAGCGCTGCTGGGAGCGCACCACGCCAGGCCGCACCTTTTGTTGTTATATTATCACTGTTATGTATTAAATTCAGTTAGCCTTTGTACCGTGCTCTGCTTATTTCATACTGGGTCCTTCAAACGCTGGTCGGTTCTCCGAGCTGCGTCCGACACATAACATGACTGTGTATATGTATGTATATATTTATGTTTGTAAAGTATATACGTATGTATATAGGTATATATGGCACAGCCCAAGCAGAGGGTCACCCCCAAGAGCATGGTCTGCTTGAGGTTTCTTCCTTATAGGGAGTTTTTCCTCACCACAGTTGCCTAGTGCTTGCTCTGGGGGTTGGCAAGGTTAGTCCTTACTGGCGTAAAGTGCCTTGATTCGACTTTCTTGTGATCTGGTACTATATAAATATAATTAAGTGAATAGTATATTTATGTGTATGTCTGTGTGTCGACATGTAGTAGTGAATTTATATTTATGTAAATATGACTGATTAGAATTGTTGGACTTGTACTAGCAGGGGTGGGCGCTAATAAGCTTTGCTTCAGCCCACACCCTTTCGGACTCACTAGTTTTGTCTGTGTTTGTTTGTGGAATTGTTCATTTTTTTCTATTTGAATATTTTGTGTGCCGAATAAAAAACTTTGTCACTTTGTCACTTTGTCACCTGACATGACAGTATTGACACAAAAGAGGGTTCCATGATTTCAGAACAGGAGATTTTAGTTCTCTTGCCAGTGCTTGTGGTAACTATAGTTGAGATGGTACAGAGTTTCTATGAAGCAGCTTAGAATCAGACTGGACAAGGTCATACAAATTATCTAGGGCCCCATCACACACCCGGTGCAAAGCAGCACACATCCCAGTGAAAGTGTAATTTTCATCTGAAGTAGTTATGATTTTTACCCACATCCTCCAACTTTCACTTCAATATCACTTTCAATATCACTTGTGCTCCTGTGGATGTGTTGATCTCCAAATTAGTTGTGCTTTGACAGAGAGCTGTTGAATTGACGTTTTTCATCACAGAAAGCACTTGGACTTTGACCAACAAAACAGGTCTGAAGTTCAGTGCTGTCTGACACTGTACAAAGAATGCGAAGTCAGACAAACCTCACATGAGCAGCTTCACAAAGTACGTACACTCTGCCTGCACATATCATCACCACTTACCAACAACAACGTCATATTAACATGACAGCATATTATGGCCCATGTAAGATGAGAAAATAACATTGAGGTGGTGTGTATGTGTGTGTACACCTTTCTCTCATGATAAAGTCAACACTAGATGCATAAAATACATGATGAAAACAAACATTAAACTAATCGTGAGTGAACATTCAAGGGGAAAAAATGGAAACACCTCACTGTGCTTCACCTCAGTGAGATTTGTGCAGACAGGTGACAGCAACTTCTTGTTTTGGCTGCCCCAGTTAGGCTTCGCCACAGCAATTAATCATTTCATTTACATCTGCTTCCTGGATTGCACCACAGCATCGTGCCTCAGGTGCTTTCCCGCTCACACACAGTGCTCTGCCATACGGTGGGATTTCCTACTGGTCAAATAGCAAAGGGCACTGGGATGCCCCAAATAGATTTATGCTCTCCACACTGCAGGTGGAGAGCGTAAATCCTGTGTGTCTGGGTCGGATCAAAGCAGGACAGGACGGCAGCAGGTCGGCTTTGTGTTAGTGGTGGGTAAGATAAACTGGTAAAGTCAACCTTTGAGTGTGATGTTAAGTGGCAGCAGCACACTGGCCGAGGATTGAAGGTGATATCTGCACTGACCGCGGGTCTGCGGTGCATCACGCCGTGACATTACCGCTGATCTTCGACTGGACTGGGTTGCTTGACGTGAGGACGTTTCGCTTCAAATCGCAGAAGCTTCCTCAGCTAAAACTCTTGCTCTGGTTAAGAATTTTAGCTGAGGAAGCTTCTGCGATTTGAAGCAAAACTTCAGTCCAGTCGAAGATTCAAGCTTCTCTACTATGGAAACCACCTGGACAACTGAGAGCCTACACAGAAAAATCACCGCTGATGCCACTCACTCACTCACTCCAGCCCGGGATTTGTGCACAAAATACACTTTATAACTCCTGGAGTAAAGAAACATCAGGAAGCAAAGAAGGTTTTTATGAAGCTGGGTGTCTTCCATCTGTCCTCAGCTGTCTCTTTGTCCACACATGATGTCTGATTGAAGTGACGCTAGTTTCTCGTCAGTGTGAAACAGCACAGCCACTCTTTGGCATTTTAGAACCGAAACTACTTTGCGGCCTGTTTGACTTTAGCCTGTTCCTGCTCAAAATTTAAGGCAGCCACCAGAAGTCACAGTAAACTGAAAGAAGTTAAAGAGACTTTTTAATGTGTCCATTTTTAGTGCCATTGTGAGCAGTTTGACCGTTCACTTTAAAATTTTTAGTGTTTGGTCTCAGTGGCATGTGAAGAATTAGGTTTGGATTGTTTGTGGGTTTTCGGTTAGCCTCAGCGGTCAAACTATGCGACAAACAAACGAAAGCTTTGGTGCAACAGCAGCTTGATAGGGACAAATATGAAGCTGAAGTTTGATACTGGAGAGGCCGACAATTTCATTCATTTGTCCTCCCAGCAAACACACAGCTGAAGTCCTCCTTTGTGTCCTTTTTTACTGTTGGAAAACGTGAATACTGGCCATATTAATTAATGAGTGGTCTCTCAGCAGTGTGGATCTGGAAGAAGGAGCGCTGCTGCTGAAAATGCAGGACATCTGGGATGTCTGCAGAATCAAGTGTTTAAAAATCTCCCAGCAGCTATTTAAGAGACTATCAAAAAAGTGGGCTGAAGTTACTCCGTCTCTCTTCCTCTCTCCTTCTGCTCTTCTGTCTGTTTTCTGTAACTAGAGTTCTGTTTATGATCACTTAGTAGGTAAAGAGCCACATAGATTTTACAGTCCTGGTCACAATCCTTAGTACTTGTTTTATGCACAGAACTAAAAATATATTCAGAATTCTAATCCAATCTGCAAATCTGATTGGTTAATCGTGTGAGATTTCAGACCATAAAATATCTTGTGGACAGTGGCAAAATATTAAAAGTGTTTCACATTTAATGTGTTGCTGACTGCATTTCTGTGCAGCTGTCAATAATGGTGCTGTCAGCTGAGAGCGACAGAAACTAGTGCAGCAATGATGATGCCGAAATGTGTGGATTTAATGGATTTAACTGGATTGATTGATGGATTTACCGTGGATTTGACAAGATGGAGAAATCTGTGGGTCTGCTCACAGAATTTCCAGTTTGGCATGAACACGCTTTTTCTATGCTAAGCTTTGACGAGCCGACCACACTCTTTCACAACGATTCGCCGACCAGAAAAATAAACCGTGCCAACGATGGAATTGGATTAGAATGTTGTGTTTCATGATTTGCGGACGTTCATGCTGGATTACGATTGCAAATAGCCATTTTACCTTTTTAAAACTCAATTTGCAACTGTAAAATAGACACAACAGGGTTATTCCCTAACTGATGCTCCTCCTATATCAGAGTGCCTTTTTGACTGTATGTTGCTTTGCTGCAAGTATTGACAAAAGATTTTCAAACTCACTCGCTTATTCGACTCTTATTTTAAAATGTATTCTAACAGTAAACTCATACCAAGTTGTGTTCAGGAAAAATTTTCAAAATTACTGAAGATAATTTCTGCATTAACCAGCTGACTGACTAGATTCTGCTTTGTTTTCAGTCAAATGGTTCATGAAGAGGCAGACCAGCGGGTGAAAAGCTCCTGGAGTTTCAGGGGTACTGTTGATGCAGTTTGGAGCTTCATAGATCCTCCTCTCCATCCAGAACTGCGAAATGTGGAAATCCAGCGCAGACTAACGACTTCTGGCAGCATCTTCTGGAAACATTCTGGAGGATAATCCTTTGATGACTGATCTGGCTTTGATCACTGACTCACTAACTTAAGTCTATTTTCTGAGACGGAGATTTGCTTCTATCTACTGTATATGTTTGTGGTTGCTTAGTGTCAGGACTGGACGAGGGCAGGACACAAATGCAGGCTCGACAAAAGGAAATATACTTAAAGGGTGGTTTATTCAGGCTAGGGATCGTTAACAGCAAGGCAGTCCACGGAGCAAAAATACTTGACAAGGATTAAGCTGAAGACGTGGTCCAAAGAACAAGCAAGGTCAAAACAGGAGCAAACAGGTATGTCAGAGCAGAGGCAAAAAACAGGATCCAGAGCACAAAACAGAGTCCAAAAACAAGGCTAGGCAAAACAAGAACGAAAACAAGAGGCTGATACGTGAGGGAATCAACGAACGAGCGGGGAAGAAGTGAACAGACGCAGGTTAAATAGGGACAGGTGTTAATCAGGAAATGAGGTGCACGTGGAGGAGGAAAGGCCTGGAAAGGGGGGCGTGGTCAGGTGACAGCTAAGAGGCCAATGATGCAGAAGGGCGGTGACAAATGGGCAAGAGAATGACAGATGAAGGGGCGTGGCTGACTGAGAGGACAAAGTGCAGGTGCGGAACAGAGAGTGCAGTGATCCGGAAAAGACTGTGGAAACAATGAGAGACTGACAAGCAGGAGCAAGAGAAAGGTGATCAGATACAAACATGACAATAAGAGATAGTACAATGAACACCACCCTAACTTGAACAAAACTGAAAAGCATACAGGAACGTGATAAGTGAATCATGGGAAATAATACAATAAACCTACTTAGAACAGACAGAAGAACTACAAGAAAACAAAACTGAAAACCAAAACCAGAAATACCCAAATACTTAACAGAAGAGAGAACAGTAACATAAGCAAACAAACACTAAAGGCTGAAACATAAAAACAGACTGTGGATAAACTAGAATGGAACTAAAACATAGCTGTAAAGTAACAAAGAAAGAAAGTGACAAAGCAATGAGAGAACATTGAATAAACGTGAAGAAAGAGGCAATAACAAAACAAGACTAAAACATAACTGAGGTGAAAAGTAACAAAGGAAGAAAGTGACAAAGCAAAAATCAGAACATGGAAAAAACCCCACATGAAGAAAAAGGTAATTAACAAAACGAGGCTGATGCCAAAGGAACAGAACTAAATGAAGAAGGGCCATACGGGCTGAAGCCTGGAAACGGCCGGGACATGACACTTAGTTGATTTCATCAAAACCTTAACCCTCTTGATAAGATGATGGGTTTGATTGAGGAAAAGTTAAAATCTTTTTTTACAAATCATGTCAACAGCAATCAGCTACAAAATAAAACAGTCATCTGTGTTTTGAATTTTCGTCAGCTATTCTGTCCAAATGTTCTGGGGTTTTTGTTGTTGTTGTTGTTTTTGGATACGTATCTCTGTAGTTGTATAAATAAATATTTGAAAGTACAGTAAAACAAGATTGAACAAAGTTGGATAAAAGGACACCAGAACTATTTCTGGTCCTGCCTCCTCCCACATCAGTTGGTTCTCAGACAGAAAATCCTTCTGCCAAGAACCAACAGTCTGTTTGTCCATCTGCACAACAATCCCAAACAAGAGCCACGCAATGACAGAATTCCACATTTAGATTTCCTCTCTGATGTTTAATGTTGTGTTTTTATATTGCAGTAACTGAGTGTGTATCCCTGCCAATTCCAATAATGAATCCACGACGGTGAACTGTCGCACCACCCAGGAACAACAATAAACCAAATACCTTTGATCCTGTTTGCTCACCATTGATCCTAATTGTGGAATTTTGTTTCTGATATTTATTAAATAAATAAGTCTCAGATTTTATTTGTACAGAGTGGTGATGGTCTAGTGATTAAGCGTTGGGCTTGAGACCAGAGGATCCTCAGTTCAAACCCCAGCGATACCGGAAAATCACTAGGGGCTCTTGCTCCCGGTGTTGCAGACCAAATGCCCCCCCCCAAAAATTGATCCGTCCTGCCTTCACTGCACATGCATCATTTGTGACAACAGTAGCTCATCTGAGACTGACTCTCTACACCAAAAGCGATCAAAGGGTCAAAAATAATGTGATTATTAACCATCAGATGGTTAATAATCCCATCTTTTTTGAAACGTGTTGCAGGCATCCATTTCAAAATGAGCAAATATTTGCACAAAAACAATAAAGTTTATCAGTTTGAACATTAAATATCTTGTCTTTGTGGTGTACTCAATTGAATATAGGTTGAAGAGGATTTGCAAATCATTGTATTCTGTTTTTATTTACATTTTGCACAACGTCCCAACTTCATTGGAACTGGGGTTGTAAATATCCACCTAATTCTGGTGGAGATGTCACATGGAGCTTGTGGCAGGCTGTTACACCATTAATACACATACATCTCCAACCCCTGGACCTCCAACAGCGGTCCAGGGGTGTTTCACAGTTGAGAACTTGAGGCCAGGACAACAGCCTGTGGTTAGAATCCTGTCACTCAAAAGAAGAAAAAAAAATTCCATGTGATAATTCAACCATCCAGAGTTGTGTTCTGGTGCTGAAGTGTGCAAACAAAAAAAAGTAAGTTCCTTGGAAAGGCTCCATCTGAGGGACTGTATGACCCAACTGCCAGTAAACGTTGAAGCGAAGCCAGACGGTGGATGTCGGACTTGACAGCTCCTGATTTGTCTTCACAGATCATGATCCAAAACAACAGACCTCTTTTAATCCATGATGTCAGTTTGGTGAGTGAGTGAATGATGCGCCAGCTGTCACTCTTGTTTATAAGAGCTCACTCATGTTGAGATTCTCCTCACTTCACTCACCAGAGGAGTTCAACTCTTTAACTACTCGGTTGAACATTTTAACTTCTCAGTACCCACTGTATTTAACTAACTCATTAACCACCTCAATTACTCATGATCAAGGTAAGATATTTCAATATATTGATCTGTTAAACACATCAATTAAAAGGAACTAAATTCAAACTATCACTTAAACATTTGCTATTTATGATGGATGAATCAAATTAACATTGTTAAGGGACAAACAATATAATTTTTAATCAAGTTTAGAAATGTTCATTTAATTAAGAAAAAAGAAAAGACATTTGATATAGAATGTACTTTAATTTGATTATTTAATTTACAAATGGGAAAATCCCTGTACAATACTTGATTTCAAAATACTTGGAAGTACTTCAAATGTACTTGAAAACTGAAGTACTTTTCAAATGTACTTGGTCCAAGCCCAAGTACTTTTACCATTTTTGAAAAAGTACTTGCAAGTCCAAGTACTCAAGTACAGGTATAAATACCGACCCAGCTCTGGCTTGTGTGTGTGTGTGTGTAATAGTATGCAGATATAAGCATACATATCGAACTATCTATAACTCTCTTACCTGTTTCGTGCTCCCTAAGCTTTCTTCTTACTCATCACCATTTGTCACCTCTACTCCTCCTCAACATGCTCCACTTCAGTGTGTGTGTGTGTGTGTGTGTGTGTGTGTGTCACAACCAAATCTCCTCTGCTGAGGAATGAAAAAAATACTTATTTGATTTTAAATGATCTTTATCCAAGCTGCAGTTTCATATTCATTTAATTATCTTCTACAGCTGTTTGTAGTGCACATGGGTATGACTGGAAAACATTTAAGTGAAAGCTCACAACTTCTCAGTGATGCAGTTTAACGTGTGCTATGTAATGTGTATTTACATGTGTAATATAATGGGTAATGTGCCTCCAAACTCAGCCATGTTCCTCCAAACTCAACCAAGTATCTCCAAACTCAACCATGTACCTCCAAAAGCAACTATGAACCTCTAAACTCAACCAAACACCTCCAAACTCAACCATGTACCTCCATACTCAACCACATACCTCCAAACTCAACCGTCTACCTCCAAACTGAACCAAGTACCTCCAAATTCAACCATGTACCTCTGACCTCAGCCAAGTACCTCCAAACTGTACCATGTACCTCTATACTCAACCACGTACCTCCAAACTGAACCACATATCTCTATACTCTACCGTCTACCTTCAAACTCAACCAAGTACCTCCAAACTCAACTGTCTACATCCAAACTCAACTGTCTACCTCCAAACTCAACCAAGTAGCCCCAAATTCAAACTTTTACCTCCAAACTCAATGTGCACCTACAAATTCAAGCAGTTTTTCATTTGAATTGAAAGCACAACCTGAAGGAAGAAGTGGACGGTTTACTGGTGGTAACACAGATCCATGGTGGGTAAGTGTTGTGGATAAGCTAACATGTGGATACGTGTTGTGGTGGAGAAAGCAAATTCAATATCCAAAATTTACTGGTGGAAACTGAATTGTAAAGATTCTTGACAGAAATTAAGTGGTAACATGGAGAAACAATTTGGCAAAGAATTCCCAGGAGGGATGTGCAGCTGTGCTGTATAAAACACTGAATATGTAAAATTGGTCCAGGTGCATGAGACAACAGTAATACCCCCGTGACCAGGGGCGTAGGTTTGCATATGGACCATAGGAACAAGTCACAACCAATATTTTGGGATGGCAAAATAGTCCCTACCAATATTTAGCATTTTTTATATAACAAAATCATTCACTATTTTTTTGCAAACTCGATACTATAATTTTAGTCGTCACGTTTTGTGTTTTCGACGTGCCAGAGTGACAGGGTTACCCATGTTGCAATTTCATTGGCTCACGTCCTGCTCACATGGACGTAAACAAAGCGCATCTCGTGGTGGCAGGCAGTGCTTAATTTGTAAAGTGGGAGGTCCCGGAGCGCAGAGGATGGGTGGCTCCGGTGCAGAAAAACAAGAAGGGCGGGGGGGCTTGCCAACAATGCTGTGCGCCACACTTAAAATAAACTGCACACCCACACAAACATTCACAAATGACACTAACACCCTGCCTTTTCCTCAAAAATTACTACATTTATGTTTGCTGTCTGTCTCTGTACTTTTCTGTCACTTTTGCGCTCTTTTTCATACTTTTCCCTCGTTTCAAAAGTCACCGAACGCACTTTACCGTAATATATGCAACATATAGCATACTGTTGGAAAGCACGGGTTCTTGGCTTGCTGTCAGTGTTGAAATTTTTCAGAATGAGGGCTTACATGGGAACTTACGGTAATGAGAATCAGCGGCGCACTAGTGTGAAACTTCCGTGTTTTTCCTCTGCGTTATGACATCACAGGCTTACGTTTACCGTAATACACCATATATATCATTGGAAATCCCTTTTTTTTTTGGCAAATTAGGTTGCCAGATACCTACAACTGCATTATTGATGAAGAGAATAGATTATACATCTTGGTTGCAAAAACCTTTTTTTTTTCTTTTTTTTGTTAGCTCCACAAGTATTTTTTTTTGTTGTTGTCTTGTTCTCTCAGGTGTAGGCCTATAGAATAGATTCGTGATTTTGGGTGCAATTTTGTTATTTAAGCTATTTGTTTGTTTGCCTACACACTTAATATTGTAAATAAAGTGTTAAATTATTCAGCATTATGTCGTCATGTGTTATGTATTATGCTGTACTTGTGCATCTAATGGTATGAGTGGGTTAGGGGGTGGTGGTGGTGGGCAGGGGGGTCGAGGGGGTGGTATTGTCCCTACCAAAGCTGAGACCAAACCTACGCCCTTGCCCATGACACTAGAGCACGAATTGCACAGTATGATTTGACATTCAAACAACATTCGTGCAATTCGTGCTGCATTCGAGCTTCACTCCAATGCTGTAAATGCTGTTAATGCTGTAGGGTACAATATTCCTACAGTAGTCGGCACAGTCGTATATTACTCGTGCTGGAAAACATCCGAACAGTGGTGGAGTTGGAGTCATATCACGTTCTTACTGCCGTACGAATGGACATTTGAACGTCATTTGTGCAATTCGACCTGCATTCGAGCTGCATTCAGATTCCACAGAAAGCATTCGTGTGGCTCTTTGGAAAATAAGCCAAATTCACACAGCCAGCACAAATGTAGAGAACAGGCAAACTACTGTCAAGCTGCATTCAAGCTGCGGAATATTTCTTTGGCAGTCTTACTGCTGTGTGACTGCTTCCTCGAATGGCATTCGAACTGGAAACCCACCAGCATTTGGAGCAGTTTGATGGTGTTGGCTAGAGCCCCTTTAATCAGACAGTAGTGACATGATGAGCCAAAAAAAAAAATGGTGCCATCTTGGGGCAAAAATAGCTATTAAACTATCTGCATGTGTGTGTGTTGTCATTTTGGCTGCTCCTATTCTCTGATCGGGGTCACCACGGTGGATCCAGTCATATCCACATTCAGGGTTGGGAGGGTTACTTTAAAAATGTATTCCGATACAGTTACTAGTTACCTGTTGAAAAATGTAATCAGTAATGTAATCCAAGTACCATAATATTAAAGTAATGTAATTTGATTACTTTCAGTTACTTCTGGATTACTCCAATATTAAATATGCTAATACAGACAAAAGAAACTAAATATAAATAGTCTTGACTACATAGTACAGTTCATTAAGCAAAAATAAAACTGTTTCTTTTACATGGCATGCTCTGTTTTACTTCACATTATGAATTAAGAGCACTCACAATATTGTTTTAAACACACCCAGTGTTCACCTGCTAAATTTTCAACAAAAAATGCCAAACAAATGAAGGATAATGAAAACTCAGGCATGTGCGGATGAATTTGTAATTAAAAGTGGCTTGCAGAACAATATACAAAACAAAAAAGTCTACTACTTGTTCAGTAAACATAAAATTATCTCTTTAGTCTTTCACATAACATTTGCACCATGTTTAACATATCAGTCCACTTATTGAACTTTCAAAATAAGAACAAAAGCATAATGAAAACCATTAAGTAAATCCTGTCAGTAAGGAGGTGTGATTGCCATTTTAATTCCAGGCAAGTTAGTGATTTGCGTGCATAGAAGTTCAAGAAACAGGTGGAATATACTGGAAAACTGCACATGTTGGCAAAGCCACAAATGGTGTTGTGAAAGTGTAGTGACAGGGACCCACAACAGGGGGCGCAAATGAACGGTCAATAGATGAGCCAAAATATAACAATTTAATGTTGTGAAGGTGCACAACGAATACACAGACAATCTCAGAATATGATTACAGTCAATCCACAAAGGTGACGTGTGGGCAGGCTCGAGGATAGAAGACGTCTGTCCTGAGAAGAGCCGGAACCACACGATTTCCGCCGCCACCGAACCTGGTGAATACTGGAGCCGCCAAGTCCCGAATTCCCAGGTGATCACCGTCCCCGACTGTCGGATCTGGTACTGCTGGCGAAGAACAAAGACAGACAAGTGTGGGTGTGTGTACACCCAGTAACAACAACGGTGGGAATGCCACCTCCACCTCTCACTCAATATGCTGATGAATTTACAGTGATCCCTCAGAGGAAAAGAGTGCCGTCCTGCACTCACTCAGCCTCCACAGGAAGAGGGACCGGTACTCCTGCAAACACTCACAATATACAGCTTATAAGTAAACACAAATGGCTGAGGATATTACCTCCATTGAAGTACGATATCTCGGCGATGAGGTGGAGATGACGTCTGGGTTTTATGGAGTGAGATGATGAAGAATGAGTGACAGCTGTCACTCCCTGCTGTGTCCGTGGCGGCAGCGCCCTCTTGTGCCTGAAGCCCGCACTTCAGGCAGGGCGCCCTCTGGTGGTGGGCCAGCAGTACCTCCTCTTCTGGCGGCCCACACAACAAACGGAGGAACAAGGGAGACAATATTTCCTTCCATAAATAAGTGGTTTTGGTTCTTCTTGTCACTTTGTCTGTGATATTTGGATGATAAACAGATGTATGTCTCCTGCTGTACCTGTGTTGCCCGATGACACGGACCATTAACTCTTCACTTATGTCTAGTTGATATTTTCCACTGCTAGACCAATGTCTAGTTAAAATACTTGTCGTTAGTGATTAAAATTGTTTGACAAGACAGGGGATTTTTTTTAAATTTGCACCTTAAAATAATGAGATTATAATGACCCGCGCTGTGCCGCTCACAGTCACACCCACACATAGAGATGTGTACCCACACCACTGACTTCATGAATGAAACTCGGTCAATAAAGGATAATTGTGTAAAAATATAATATATATATAAATGTATTGTAATGGTTTTAGGAGCTGCGTTTAACAGCAGCTGCAGGACACCTCAGCTCAGCAGCGTGAACAGCACAGATCTGTGTAACTTTCAACACTAATATTTGGGAATGTGTGTGTGTCAGAGTAAGTTTAATACTTTCCTGACATAATTTGATGTAATTTAATTTTACTGGCTCGATATCCAGGTCAAAATGGCATTTTTTAACACGTATTTTATGAGCATTTTTCTGAATGTGTTCAGTCGCGGATCTCCATTGAAAATGCATTAACATCTGGATACTTCATCAATATTTTGCCCGGTTAGGAGACGTCATGTCACTGTCCATGAAGGGATGTTTTCGTTTCAAAGAAAAAAAAATATATACAGATACCATCATAAAATGCATCAAAATTGTAATCCTGCGAACTAATCCCCATTTTTACTAAATACGAGGTCTGATAGAAAAGTATCCGACCTTTTTATTTTTTTCAAAAACCATATGGATTTGAATCACGTGTGATTGCATCAGCCAAGCTTGAACCTTCATGCCCATGCGTGAGTTTTTTCAGCCTGTCAGTTGCATCATTCGCCTGTGAGCAGGCTTTGTGTGAGCAGTGATCCACCCCTCTTGTTATGTGTCGGACGCAGCCCGGAGAACCGACCAGCGTTTGAAGGACCCAGTATAAAATAAGCAGAGCACGGTACAAAGGATAACAGAATTTAATGAACATAACAGTGCTGTGAAAAATATAAAAGTGCGCGGTCTGGCGTGGTGGATTGCGGTGCGCTCCCAGCAGAGCTAACGGTCCGGAGCCAGAACTGGTTCGGACCCAAGGACCCCGCCGACACCCCCCAGGTGGCCGCGACAAACCGAGTCTGTGAAAGAAGGAATCATTATGTGAGTCCACACTCAACACACAGAGAGAACGCTCAAAGGTGTACAAACAGCAAACACTTCCTGGCTTAATTACTAATCAGCTTCCCACCCTGCAGGCATGGAACATCCAGTTCACAAAACTCCACAGCAGTGGAAGCTGATTAAACGACTACATACAGCTCAATACAATAAGGTGTGAGGGACACCACATTTACTGACTGTATAAATGTTAGTCACAAAATCTAACGTACCTCAGGAAGTGTGCTGACGAGCGTGAGACCTCACCCCCTCCTCTTTCACAGACCATGCATCAAACCTGGACGTTCTCTGCATCCACTGATGATGAGATGGCTCTCGAGATGACGATCTCACCCGTCTGGTCACAAGGTCGAGTCTCTGGCAAATAAACACTGTGTACTCCAGTCTTAAATGCCACCATGTTCCAATCCATGTAGATGCACCACAGCTGTGAGTCCTGACGAGCCCCAGGTGATCAGGGTGAGGTCCTGATAAACTCAGCTACACAGCCACTCAGTCCCAAATGCAAGCCACCTGGAAGGAAAAACAAAAGACAGAAACAAAAAGGCAGCCAGGCCCCCCAGCCATACAACACCTCTCATCGGATTTTTATTGTGAATAAATGTCTGAACGATCTGGAGCTTTGTTGCATCAAATTTTTCGAGAAACTGTTAGAGACCTCCAGGTGGACACCATTCAGAAAATTCATATGGCTTTCAGCGACGATTTTATGGGGATTACACAGATTAAGGAGTGCTCCAGTCGGTTTAAAGACCGCTCACAGCATCTGAGAGCGCGGTGCGCTCTGAGTGCTGATCAGCAGGCTCAAACCCCGCTGAAACAACCAGATCATTTCCAACGCGAAGGCTTTGTTGATCCGGGACGTCGTCTGACTTCCACAAATAAAGGAAGAAGGCGTGGACATCAGCACTTTTTCGGCACATTCCACTGTTACACGGAATTCCTCCGCACGTCTGTCTCAATGTGCCGAAAAAGTGCTGATGTCCACGTCTTCTGCAATTTCTGTCAGATGACATCCCGGATCAACACAGCGTCCAGTTTACAAATGAACGGCACATTCCACTGTTACAGGAGTTTTTGTCATGGAAAGAGGAGCAGAGGAATTCCGTGTGTTCCGGCGGAGCCGCATGGCGCAAAGCAACGCCGTGATGAAGCCTCACAGGACATGTTGGTCCTGTGAGGACATGCCCCATGTGCTCATGCACAATTTCTCGGATAGTCACACGACTGAAAAGCCACCGAAAACCGTCTGAGCCATCTCAAAGCCATCCTGTGAGACCAACACGGAGGTGGTTTTGTGCTGCGCCATGAGCGGCACGGTGGCGCATCCCTCCGCTCCTCTTTCCATGAAAAAAACTCCTGTAACAGTGGAATGTGCCAAAAAAGTGCTGATGTCCACGCCTTCTGCCTTTTTTTTGTGGAAGTCAGAGGACGTCCCGGATCAACAAAGCCTTCACGTTGGAAATGATCTGGTTGTTTCAGCAGGGTGTCAGCCTGTCGATCGGCGCTCGGAGTGCGCCGCGCTCTTAGACGCTGTGGGCGGTCTTTAAGCCATCTAAATGTTCCGAATGGTGTCCAGCTGGAGGTCTCTCACAGTTTCTGGAAAAATTTGATGCAGCAAAGCTCCAAATCGTTCAGACATTTATTCGCAATAAAAATCCGACGAGAGGGGTGGACTGCTGCTCACACAAAGCCTGCTCACAGGCGAATGACGCAACCGACAGGTGTGAAAAAACTCATGCATGCGCACAAAGGTTCAAGCTTAGCTGATGCAGTCACACGTGATTCAAATCCATATGTTTTTTGCAAAAAATAAAAAGGTCGGATACTTTTCTAACAGACCTCGTATACCTGTAATCTGAATACATCTTTTTTTCTGTAACTGTAGCAGAATAGAGTTACCTTTTTTTGTATCCTACTTATGTAACGCCACTACATGTATTCCGTTACTCCCCAAGCCTGTCCACATTGGTATTTGGCACAAGTTTTACACCCAATGCCCTTCCTGATGCAACTCCAGTTTTACCTGGAGAACACACACACAGGTGCTGGTGTTCCGAAGAGGTCCCTCATCCAAGTACTAGCCAGATACCGCACTGCTTAGCTTCTGAGATCTGACAGGATCAGGCTTACACAGAGCAGAGCAGCTTGATGTTAAACTATCTGCATGTAAATCCAGCTATTTTATTTATTTATTCATTCACTACTAAAGGCCAGGTTGTTGTGAATTTGGATGCACAAATAGACACAACACTTCAAGATGTACATTGAAGCACTTGATGTAAATTGTTGAGGGAAAATTTAGTCTAGAATAAAAGTATAATCCAGCAATAGAGAACTTTAAAACTGTCACGCACGGTGGCATCATGACACGGAGTTACAGCTGCAGAAGCAGAAATCAGGCTTTAAATTAATGAATTAAATCATCATCAATTGTAAATTTGATAGCGTAGCTATTTTTATATTTATTTTGGTAGTACTTGTATCTGGATGTGTTGCTGTATGTGGTTAACTGATAAAATCATTGCAATAACAAATACATGCATAATTTTAAAGCACAATATTAACATATCTTTTGTCACCAACCTGATCTTAAAAATAAGGTAATTGATTATTATTTTCCCATTTTAAATTTGCATTTTTGTTGACAAGACGGGGATTTTGGCCTGTCCCTCACAGTAAAAGTTATCTTTCAAGGGGTCTTTTTAATTGTTAATTATTGGGAAAATTATATAATTTTCACATTTTTATGTTGTTCTAGGAGTAATTTAGTAGTTAAGCAATGTTTTCAACATGCATACATGTAATCTCTATAAAATTTAAATAATTTTATCAGTGTCCCCTGATTTCAAGTCAACCCTGTGACTGACATAAAAAAAAACCTGTAAAATAATGGTTCATTCCACCAGTTACATCATATCCAGGAAGTTACACCACTCACAGGAAGAGGATTTTCACCACATGAAACAGAAGTTTCAGTCTTCTTTAGTGTGGAATTTTGTTATTTTATAGGACTGTTTGGGGTGGTTACATCATACAGCATCATTACTGTTACCACTTTTTAACCCATTACTTAAAAAGATATGCTTTATATATTGATATTTACCAAATTTACAAGTAATATCCTTTTAAACTGTATTATGTCTGCTCTTGTGACCTTGAACATTAGCTAGCTAGGGGAAAATTAGCCTGAAATTGTCAACCCTGTTGCTGTCATTCCTGTTACTTTCCCAGAGTGATTCTGCAGTAACAGGGGTGACATTAACTAGATTTCCCCACACACAGATTTTAAAAGTTTATTTAGATAACTTTTTTAAAATGTTAAGAATTGATGTTGTCTTCATCACTGAGCTGATACCCATATTTTTCATTGTGGGCGTTTACTATAGCCTCATTTCATAGTATGCTTCTAATATGTATTGTATGAAGAGACTACTATGGCTGCTGACTTATTATAATGATAATGTTATAAATATATTTGCTTTTACACATTTTATAGATGTTATTAGTATGCCTTTAAGTGCGGCAGAAAAGCAAAGGCGCTATCACGCTCGCCGAGACCAAGTGTCCCATCATTTTCAAATTCATTTTTCTTTTGTTAGTCGATAAGATCTGTTTCTTGATAGCATTCATTGTGATACATTTTTTCTAAATTTTAAAAGTCAATGATTCTGTAACTGTTCTGTTACTATTAAAATATGATAAAACAACAATAATTGCAGTAATTTATTTCAAGATGTAAACACATGAAGTGTTCGGCAGAATGTGTCCCATCATCCCTGTTACTTTTGTTCACCCTGTTACTTACATGTCAGTCCCGTTGCCACCATAAATTTCATAAAAATATAAAGAATTACAATTACAGTCATAACCCAGGTATTACCATTACAATTAACATTAGATAACAGTTTGGAAAATGGCTTTTATCCAATACCATTCTCATAAAAACACTAAAATATCTATACAAACATGTGGTCTACTTTTACAATCTAGATGTACATGGTCATATGATAGGTAAAATTTAATGTTTAAAATATATTAATGATCTGAAGAAAATACAGTGAAAAGAGGGACAGATTTACTACCCATTCATGTGTAAACTGTTACACATAATTACTTTAAATATATGGAACATTAACCATTTTGTCTGTAACAGGACGAATGAATCATATAATGAAGTAGAGAATGTCTCATAACATAAATAAGATAGATAGCCTGAGATGGACCCATGTCATTTCTTGTCACTTTAAGATGTCTTCTTTCAGCTGATATTTTAAAGATTGCGAAAAAAAAATGACTTTAATTTAAACATTTCCAAAGCCGAAAACGTACCGATTCGGTAGAATCACCCCTTTGTAAATGTTTACAAGTAGTTAAGCATTTACTTACACTTTATAAATGCTCTTCTAATGCTTTATAGCATGCAGTTAATATAAAGAAGGTATGGATGTGGCTTCGTGAGGAAGAGGATGTGTGAGCTGATTGTAAAAATTACATGTACTTTGAATGGAAACTTGTAAAGATCCTTCCAGGCCATGCTGTACACAATGCTGCCTGAGTGTCAGATGGGACCAGAAGTGCTGAACTGGAGGGGCTGGACTCATTCACTTACGCAGAATCTCAATTCTACCGCTCGGCCCTTCCCCTTACCCCTTCCCCGACAGGCGTGAAGGGGAAGGGGTAAAAGGAGAATTGAGGCGTGTCTCAATTCTCCTTTTGGAGCGAGGCGGAGGGCTACAAATCCCTTCAAACGGAGTGAATCTGGATGCACACTCCGTTTGGAGGGGTAGGAGGAGCTTACCGCTGTCTCCACAGAAACAAACATGGTGCCAAAAGAGCTGCACAAATGAAGTGGCTTCATTACAAATTATGCTGTTTAGAAAGTTATAACTTGCCAAAAAAATTTACAGGCAGTTGTCTATGACAGCAACGTGTATGCTGCTGGATGCATGTTGCGTATATTGTCATTCTGAAGAACATCGTAACTTTGCTCGTGCACTGAGGCGTTATAATGCACAGACACACAAATGCTATGATAAGACACTTTTATATCTCACAATGGAGAAAATCATGATAAAGGATAAGCACATTCATTTGTATGTTCATAAATCTTTGGATAATAGCGACCCCTGCTGTTGGATTTCAAGGTCTGTAACACGTGTGTATTTAGTGAACATACGGGGCCCTGAACACACTCGTCTCCTAATAAGCTTTCAGGCAGAAAATGAGAAGTTTCATCACTGTTGGAAAATATACGTATACACACATGTATATGTGTAACACATAACCTGATGTAATAATAGACTGATTGATGGTACGGCAGTATTAGATGAGGATGTATTATTTGTCGAGCAAATTTCTAAAATGGGGCTGGATGCAAAAAGTGGGAGAATTTGAAAAAGAAATATAAGGTTAACAGAACTAGATGCAGCCCATAACATACATACAGGTGCTGGTCATATAATTAGAATATCATGAAAAAGTTGATTTATTTCAGTAATTCCATTCAAAAAGTGAAACTTGTATAATTTACACACAGACTGATATATTTCAAGTGTTTATTTACTTTAATTACTAATTACTAATCAATCAATTAATGATCAAACAAGCAAACAATATTAATTATTACAATTACTGATTAATTATTATTATTAGTATTAACATTAATTAATTACTAATTAATTTATTAATACTATTAATTCTTATTATAAATTACAAATTAAATTAATCAACATGACATGATTGCAATGCGTCGAAGAAATCTACAACTACTTCTGTTTCTTTGCATTTACGCAGAAAGGCGAGAAAATAAAAAGAGCAAACAGGCTACTGCAACAACTTGCTTTTCTGTTGCCATGTTAACAGTCAAGATGGCAGTTTGAGACAGGCAGGTTTTTTTTTCTCCTAAGGCGGAGAGGTGTCTCAATTCCTAGGGCTAGAGGCATAGCCCTTCACATTACCCCTTGTTTTAAAGGGGTACAAAGAGAACTGAGATTGGGGGCTAACTGTTTACTTCATTTTACAGGATGTCTCAGCTTTTCCAAAGATGAGGGGAAAAAGTAAGAACGTAAAACTGAACTGGTAAAATTGTAAGTCTTATGCTAACGACAAACCTGGCATTGATGTTTTTTATGTGCATCAGAACAGCGTTAAAGAATGTGCATTATTCATGGTTAGTGAGACCAACCTCATCAGCTCTCAGCACCTTCATACGTTTGTGATTTCTGGTGCATGTGCTGCTGTGGGTCACGACACAGACAGGAAATAATAAAATACACTGCTATTGATCCGCCTCTGAACGACCACAACGCCAGCGAGCGGTGCTGCGAGTGTGTGTGTGTGTGTGTGTGTGTGTGTGTGAGTGTGACTTCAGGTGAAGTCCAGTCCACGGTGAAGCCATACTGACGAGCACACAGGCTGTATGTTTGACTCAATGGCTGAGGAGATGCATGGCTTTTATTAGCCCCTGACAATAACTGTCAGCCAGCATTTTACATTCAAAGTAATGTGTGTAATTACAGTGTTACGACCAGCCTGCAAATACATTTAGACACTGATTTTATTTCTGAATGATGTTCTTCCAGTTCCACAGATCCTAAATAATTAATTTGCCCTTCATCTTCCTCCTGACTGCCAGAGAGAGACTGAGTGAGTCACAGCAAGTCATATGGAGTCATAGCAAGTCCACATTGAGTCTAAACTGTAAGTAGCGTTACTTCGGCGATATGGTGGTGCGTGAGTGCTCAGTTTAGCTTGGATTCTTTCCTTTCTGCATGCTAAAGCAATGTCTGTAAGTATTATGAATGTCTGCAATGTTAATGTCATTTTACCTGTTGTGTTTTTGAAATGATTCTTAAGTTAATGTGTGCTTAATAGAAGCAGCTTGTGGCCATCAGACATGCTAATGCTAACATGCTAATAGGCTAGTGTTACCAAGTTTATAAGCTAGTCTTGTGCTGATTGTGTGGAGATATGCTTTATTTTATTTTTGTGTAAAACGTTCACGGAGCTGTCTGTATATTTTGCAGTTTCACAGTTAGGTCAATTCAAGAATGAAACATAATACGAAGTGAACGTCATGAAAGTCGACACTTTGTTGTAGAGTTCTTTGGAGACTGTTTGGCTGGTGGGATAGCTAGCATTGGAATCTAGCGAGGCCTCAATGCACAAAAGATAGTGGAGATGATTGTGGACATCAGGAAATGTCAAGCCACACTTACACTCATCACCCAGTGTGACTCCCCGGTTGAAACTGTGGAGCTTCCTGGGCTCCATCATCATACAGGACCTCAAGTACAAGCTGAACATCAGCTCCCTCATCAAGAAAGCCCAGCAGAGGATGTACTTGATGCGACAGCTGAAAAAGTTCAACCTGCCTAAGACAATGATGGTGCACTTCTCCACAGCACTCCTCCATCACCATCTGTTACGCTGCTGCCACCATCAAGGACAAGGACAGACGTATCATCCCCTCTGCTGAGAAGGTGATTACCTGCACTCTTCTGCCATGTTCACACCGCACACGACGCGACGCCGCCAATTTACATCCTTCGCCTGCCGATGGATGCGTCACCATCACTAGGTGTGTCGCTCTGCTTGGGCGGAAACCTTCGCTGCGAAAATTCGCCTGCGTCATCAAATAGGAGGAGCTTCAATTCTGCATCGTGAACACGGCATTCCATCGCTCCGGGACCTGTACATCTCGAAGTCCCTAAAACAAGCAAGAAAAATCATGAATGACTCCTCCCACCCCAGATACTATCTTTTTGAGACTCTCAGCCCTTGTAGGACACTGCAGCCCATCAGGGCAAAAACCTCTCACCACCTTTTCATTTTTGAACTTGGCTGCATTGGGAGAGCCTGTGACACCATGTGACACTGTCTCATATGACCACCACACCCCCCTCCTCCCCCCAGCCCCACAGAGATACTACACGTTACACTAGTTCAAGTTTATTCAGTTCAAGGAAAACAGAACTTAGCAACAAAATAAATACAACAAAATAAATAAAACTGATTTCTCAGCCAGTCAACCCATGCAACTGAAAGGGTGTAGGTAGAAGCAAAGCTTATATACACCTACCCCTTTTACATCAGCAACTTATACTTATCGCAACAAAACCACAAAACAAAGTGAGCAGAACAGCAAAACACAGATATCTTAAAATAATCAATAAACTCAAATTCCTCATCATAGGCACACATCGCATAATATATACACACACAAAATCAATCAATAAAATAATTGTCTATACCTTAACAGCTATATAGTCATTCAACATGAATTGTATTTTCAGAGAATTCAGAGAATTTAGACAATTTTCACATATTCAGAAAACATCAGTTCCTTATATTGTCGTTTAAACTGACTGACATTTGGACAACGCTTGAGTTCCTTCGTCAGATTATTCCATATTTTTGGGCCACAAGTAGAAACACAGAAACCTTTCCTGGTTGTCCGAGCGCCAGCAATTTTAAAATGATACTAGCCGCTTAAATTATATTTTCCCTCTCTCTCCTTGAAAAATTCTTGAATTCTGAGGGGCAGTTGCTTATTTTTCACTTTATACAAGGTCTGTGCAAAAAGTATGCTACCTTTTTATTTTTTGCAAAAACCATATGGATTTGAATCACGTGTGATTGCATCAGCCAAGCTTGAACCTTCATGCGCATGCATGAGTTTTTTCACGCTTGTCGGTTGCATCATTCGCCTGTGAGCAGGCTTTGAGTGAGCAGTGGTCCACCCCTCTTGTCGGATTTTTATTGCGAATACATGTCTGAACGATTGGAGCTTTGCTGCATCAATTTTTTCCAGAAACTGTGAGAGACCTCCAGGTGGACACCATTCGGAAAATTTAGATGGCTTTCAGCGACGATTTTATAGGGATTACACAGATTAAGGAGTGCTCCAGCCGGTTTAAAGACCGCCCACAGCGTCTAAGAGCGCGGCGCGCTCTGAGCGTCGATCAGCAGGCTCAAACCCCACTCAAACAACCAGATCATTTCCAACGTGAAGGCTTTGTTGATCAGGATGTCGTCTAACTTTCACAAAAAAGGCAGAAGGCGTGGACATCAGCACTTTTTCGGCACATTCTACTGTTACAGGAGTTTTTTTCATGGAAAGAAGCGGAGGATTACGCCACCATGCCGCGGGACAAAATCACCTCCGTGTTGGTCTCAGAGGACGGCTTTCAGATGGCTCAGACGGCTTCCGGTTGCTTTTCAGTTGTGTGAGTATCCGAGAAATTGTGCATGAGCTGGACATGCCCCAACATGTCTTGTGAGGCTTCATCACGGCATTGCTTTGCGCCATGCGGCTCTGCTGCGACGCGCAGAGTTCCTCCGCTCCTCTTTCCATGACAAAAACTCCTGTAACAGTGGAATGTGTCGTTCATTTCTAAACTGGATGCTGTCTTGATCCGGTATGTCGTCTGACTAGCACAGGAATTGCGGAAGACATGGACATTAGCACTTTTTCAGCCTTTTTTCCGAAAGCCATCTGAAAGCCATCCTGTGAGACCAACACGGAGGTGGTTTTGTCCCGCGCCATGAGCGGCATGGTGGCGCAATCCTCCGCTTCTCTTTCCATGAAAAAAAACTCCTGTAACAGTAGAATGTGCCGAAAAAGTGCTGATGTCCATGCCTTCTGCCTTTTTTGTGAAAGTTAGACGACATCCTGATCAACAAAGCCTTCACGTTGGAAATGATCTGGTTGTTTCAGCAGGGTGTCAGCCTGTCGATCGGCGCTCGGAGTGCGCCGCGCTCTCAGACGCTGTGGGCGGTCTTTAAACCGGCTGGAGCACTCCTTAATCTGTGTAATCCCCATAAAATGGTCGCTGAAAGCCATCTAAATTTTCCGAATGGTGTCCAGCTGGAGGTCTCTCACAGTTTCTGGAAAAATTTGATGCAGCAAAGCTCCAAATCGTTCAGACATTTATTCGCAATGAAAATCCGATGAGGAGTGGACCACTGCTCACACAAAGCCTGCTCACAGGCGAATGACACAACCGACAGGCATGAAAAAATGCACGAAGGTTCAAGCTTGGCTGATGCAATCACACGTGATTCAAATCCATATGGTTTTTGCAAAAAATAAAAAGGTCCGATACTTTTTGGACAGACCTCATACATTAATTGCACAGTCTTAAGTGTAATCATATTGTGAAGTTTTAATATTTTAGATTTAATAAACAATAAATTGGTGTGATCTCAATAACCTACATTGTGAATTGTTGTTAATGCTCTTTTTTAGAGAATAAATAATGATTGTAATGTAGTTTTAGAATTATTACCCCAAACTTCAGCACAGTAAGCCAAGTAGGGTGCACCCAATGAACAGTACAGAGTATGACGTGCTTTGCAATCAAAAACATGCCTTAACATATTTAATACTGCAATACTTTTTGACACTTTCTTTTGAATATGTTGAATATGAGCTTTACAATTAATTCTTTCATCAATAATAACACCTAAGATGTTATGTGTCGGACGCAGCTCGGAGAACCGACCAGCGTTTGAAGGACCCAGTATGAAATAAGCAGAGCACGGTACAAAGGCTAACTGAATTTAATACATAACAGTGATACAAAAACAACAAAAGAAAGTGCGGTCTGGCGTGGTGCGCTCCCAGCAGCGCTAACGGTCCGGAGCCAGAAGCTGTTCGGACCCAAGGACCCCGCCGACACCCCCCAGGTGGCCGCAACAAACCGAGTCTGTGAAAGAAGGAACCATTATGTGAGTCCACACTCTACACACAGAGAGAACACTTAAAGGTGTACAAACAGCAAACACTTCCTGGCTTGATTACTAATCAGCTTCCCAACCTGCAGGCATGGAACATCCAGTTCACAAAACTCCACTGCAGTGGAAGCCGATACATGACTAACATACAGCTCAATATAAAAAGGTGTGAGGGACACCACATTTACTGACTGTATAAACGTTAGTCACAAAATCTAACGTACCTCAGGAAGTGTGCTGACGAGCGTGAGACCTCACCCCCTCCTCTTTCACAGACCGTGCATCAAACCCTGGACGTTCTCTGCATCCACTGATGATGAGATGGCTCCCGAGACGACGATCTCACCCGTCTGGTCACAAGGTCGAGTCTCTGGCAAATACACACTGTATACTCCAGTCTTAAATGCCACCATGTTCCAATCCATATAGATGCACCTCAGCTGTGAGTCCTGACGAGCCGCAGGTGATCAGGGTGAGGTCCTGATAACCTCAGCAACACAGCCACTCAGTCCCAAATGCAAGCCACCTGGAAGGAGAAACAAAGGACAGAAACAAAAAGGCAGCCAGGCCCCCCCAGCCATATAACATAAGAACTTATTTTCTTTAACATGCTGTATGATTACCCCTTGTATATTTAACTGAATTTGTATGTCTATATTTTGTAATTCCCAAATATTTTAGTTTTAGACAAATTTAGTGATAATTTATTCATATCAAACAATCTCTAACTTTATCATTCCAGTATGTAAATCAGACATTAATTTCTGCAAATTTTCTCCTGAACAAAACAGGGCTGTATCATCTGCAAAGAGAACTGACTTAAACAGAACCAAAACTTTACATAAATCATTAATGTACAAAATAAATAATTTTGTTCCCAAAACAGAACCCCGAGGAAGTCCACAAATGATGTCCAGATACAAAGAGCAGCAATCCCCGAGTTTAACAATCTTGTTTCCGGTTTTGTAAGTAATTTTTAATCCAGTTCAAAGCCACTCCTCTGATCCCATACAGTTCCATCTTTTGAAATAATATATTGTGATCAATTCAAAAGCCTTTCTCAGGTCAATAAATAAACCTATTACTATTTCCCTTTGGTCCACATGACTACTGATCTCTTATACTGAATTGAGCAGTGCCAATGCAGTGGACCTACCTGCTCTAAAACCATATTGACTTTCATCCAGCAAGTTATGCCGTTCTATAAATGTCTACTATTGTAAAGCTTTTCCAATATCTTAGAAAATTGTGACAATAGAGACACAGGCCTGTAATTTGTAAAAAGATGTTTGCTGCCAGATTTAAATAAAGGTATCACTTTTGCCACTTTCATACTGTTTGGAGCAATTAAAGTTTGAAATGATTTATTAAAAATATATGCTAATGGTTTTGCAATTTCAGTAATTATTTGCTTTGCTAAAGACATATGTACATCGTTATGATCCATTGACTTTTTACTTTTACATGTACTAACTACCTTAATAATTTCCCCTTCATCTACTAGACCAAGAACCATTGTGTATGGATTTCTGTCAATTAATTGGTGATTTTCCCATGGGCTGTGTGGAATTTCAGCTGCCAGAGCTGGCCCAACATTATTAAAGAATTTATTGAAATTATCCACTACTTGAGACATATCATATTTATCTTTGTTCTTATACGTAAAATATGTTGGATAATTATTTGATTTGGATTTATTTGTTATAATATTCAATATTTTCCATGTTTCCTTTATGTTGTTTTTATTGTCATTTAGTATTTTTTCCAAAGTATGATTTTTTTTTACAATTCCGCATGATAGTTGTTAATTTATTTTTATAGTCCTTATATTTAATCTCTGCCTCTCTTGATTTAGTTTTTATGAATTCTCTGTATAGCATTTTTTTTTTCTTGCAAGCCTTTTCAAGACCTTTAGTTATCCATGGATGAGCTCTGTATTTATTCTTGTTACTATACTGTATAACAGGATAATTTTTGTTGTATATATTGAGAAATGTTTTCAAATTTTGAAAATGGCAAGTTAGCATCCTGTTTTGCGTAAATGGGATTCCAATTCTGTAAAAGTAAATCATGTTTTAAGGCAGTGATAGCTTCTTCAGATTCCAAACGCTTACAATACTGTATTTTCTCGGTATATTTTTTATCTAAGTTTAGATCGATTATTGTAAAAACTGGTAAATGGTCACTGATATCATTGATTAATAAGCCACTTAGTGTTTCGATATCAATATCATTCGTAAATATATTGTCAATGAGAGTTGCTGAGTGTGAAGTTATTCTTGAAAGTCTAGTGATTTTTGGATATCAATTTAAACTGTACATAGTATTAATGAAATCCGCTGTCATTTTATGCTTACACTAAAGTACAGATGACATCAACTGACACTGTGCATTACATTAACACACATCCCACGTGGACTATTATTACCTGCAATCCCTTTTCTGGTGAATCAGTTTGCACACTCATGCATGGCCACATGACCTATTTATTTTAATAGCATATTGTACATACACCCCTACCAATCCTGTTTGTGATATTCATGGACAGCATATTGAGGCGCAGTCGGGGAGAGGAGGGTTTCCAGTTTGGTGGGCTCAGGGTCTCATCACTGCTTTTCGCAGATGATGTGGTCCTCACTGGACTCACACTCACTCACTGGATTGGTTCGCAGCCGAGTGTCAAGCAGTTGTGATGAGAATCAGCACCTCTAAATCTAGGGCCATGGTTCTCAGCAGGAAACTGATGGTTGGATTGCCTACTCCAGGTAGGGAATGAGGTCTTGCCCCAAGTAAGGAGTTTAAGTACCCCGGGGTGTTGTTCATGAGTGAGGGGACAATGGAGCGTGAGATTGGCCGGAGAATCGGTGCAGCAGGGATGGTATTGCATTCTCTCCACCATATTGTGACAAAAAGGGAGCTGAGCCAAAAGGCGAAGCTCTTGATTTACTGGTCAATCGTCGTTCCTACTCTCACCTACGGTCATGAGGGTTGGGTCATGACCGAAAGAACTACATCGTGGGTACAAGCGGCTGAAATGGGCTTCCTTAGGAGGGTGGCTGATGTCTCCCTTAGAGATACAGTGAAAAGCTCGGTCATCCTTGGGGAGCTCGGAGTAGAGCCGCTGCTCCTTTGCATTGAAAGGAGCTAGCTGAGGTGGTTCAGGCATGTCCATCTGGGAGGAGACCCCGAGGAAGACCCAGGACTCGGTGGAGAGATTATATTTCCACACTGGCCTGGGAACACCTCGGGATCACCCAGTCAGAGGTGGTCAATGTGGCATGGGAAATGGAAGTCTGGGGTCCCCTGCTAGAGCTGTTGCCCCCGCGACCTGATCACAGATGAGTGATTTTACATACTCATAGATGTCCATTTTTAATGCAATGTTATTTTTTTTTTCCCTTTAGGTAAAGTTAGTTCTTATACTGCACTCTTGTGCATCAAACTCCCAAGCAAATTCTTTGTATGTAAAAAAAAACAGTGTGCCTGGAAAGTATTTACAGTGCTTGACTTTTTCTGGGGGACGATGTCAGCACCCTGACATCGGGGTGAATGTGAGGCATTATTATAAATCCTATGAGCATCTGATGCAGATGGAAAAGTCCTATATAAATGCAGTCCATTTTCAACATTTTGTTAATTCAGGACCAGGGCAGCCTTATTCCAAAATGGATGATTTTTTTCCCTCAAACTTCTACTCACAGCGCCCCATAATGGCAAGATAAAAAGTGTTTGTTTTTTAATTTTTGCAAATTTATTAAAATAAAAACTAAGGAATCATGTGTAAATAAGCATTCACAGCCTCATTACTTTGTTGTTGCACCTTTGTCAGCAATTACAGCCTCAAATCTTCTTGATATGATGTCACAAGCTTGGTGCACCTATCTTTGGCAGTTTTGTCCATTCCTCTTTGCAGCACCTCTCAAGCTCCATGAGGGCAGATGGGGAGTGTCAGTGCACAGCAATTTTCAGATCTCTCCAGAGATGTTCAATCAGATTCAGTTCTGGGCTCTTTCTGGGCCACACAAGGACATTCACAGAGTTGTCCTGAAGTCACTCCTTTGATATCTTGGCTGTATGTTTAGGATCATTGTCCTGCTGAAAGATGAACCGTCGCCCCAGTCTAAGATCAAGAGCACTCTGGAGCAGGTTTTCATCAAGGTCTCTGTACATTGCTGCATTCATCTTTCCCTCAATCCTGACTAGTCTCCCAGTTCCTGCTGCTGAAAAACATCCTCACAGCAAATTAAGTTAATAAAGTAATATAAATAATGCATAACACAGGTGGACTCCAAACATTCATATGAAGCTGAGTTTCAAAGGTTCTGAAACTGTATTAACAAGTGTAGCTTTTCACCCCAGGTTTCTTTTCAACACTGTAGCCAGGCTGACAAAGAGTCAGAGCTCTATTGAGCTGAGTATTCCATTAACTTTAACTAGTAATGACTTCATGACTTTCTTTGCTAACAAAATTTTGACTATTAGAGAAAAAATTACTCATAATCATCCCAAAGATGTATCGTTATCTTTGGCTGCTTTCAGTGATGCCGGTATTTGGTTAGACTCTTTCTCTCCGATTGTTCTGTCTGAGTTATTTTCATTAGTTACTTCATCCAAACCATCAACATGTTTATTAGACCCCATTCCTACCAGGCTGCTCAAGGAAGTCCTACCATTATTTAATGCTTCAATCTTAAATATGATCAACTTATCTTTGTTAGTTGGTTATGTACCACAGGCTTTTAAGGTGGCAGTAATTAAACCATTACTTAAAAAGCCATCACTTGACCCAGCTATCTTAGCTAATTATAGGCCAATCTCCAACCTTCCTTTTCTCTCAAAGATTCTTGAGAGGGTAGATGTAAAACAGCTAACTGATCACCTGCAGAGGAATGGTCTATTTGAAGAGGTTCAGTCAGGTTTTAGAATTCATCATAGTACAGAAACAGCATTAGTGAAGGTTACAAATGATCTTCTTATGGCTTCGGACAGTGGACTTATCTCTGTGCTTGTTCTGTTGGACCTCAGTGCTGCTTTTGATACTGTTGACCATAAAATTTTATTACAGAGATTAGAGCATGTCATAGGTATTAAGGACACTGCGCTGCGGTGGTTTGAATTATATTTGTCTAATAGATTACAGTTTGTTCATGTAAATGGGGAATCTTCTTCACGGACTAAAGTTAATTATGGAGTTCCACAAGGTTCTGTGCTAGGACCAATTTTATTCACTTTATACATGCTTCCCTTAGGCAGTATTATTAGACGGTATTGCTTAAATTTTCATTGTTACGCAGATGATACCCAGCTTTATCTATCCATGAAACCAGAGGACACACACCAATTAGCTAAACTGCAGGATTGTCTTACAGACATAAAGACATGGATGACCTCTAATTTCCTGCTTTTAAACTCAGATAAAACTGAAGTTATTGTACTTGGCCCCACAAATCTTAGAAGCATGGTCTCTAACCAGATCTTTACTCTGGATGGCATTTCCCTGACCTCTAGTAATACTGTGAGAAATCTTGGAGTCATTTTTGATCAGGATATGTCATTCAAAGCGCATATTAAACAAATATGTAGGACTGCCTTTTTGCATTTACGCAATATCTCTAAAATCAGAAAGGTCTTGTCTCAGAGTAATGCTGAAAAACTAATTCATGCATTTATTTCCTCTAGGCTGGACTATTGTAATTCATTATTATCAGGTTGTCCTAAAAGTTCCCTAAAAAGCCTTCAGTTAATTCAAAATGCTGCAGCTAGAGTACTGACGGGGACTAGCAGGAGAGAGCATATCTCACCCGTGTTGGCCTCTTCATTGGCTTCCTGTTAATTCTAGAATAGAATTTAAAATTCTTCTTCTTACTTATAAGGTTTTGAATAATCAGGTCCCATCTTATCTTAGGGACCTCGTAGTACCATATTACCCCATTAGAGCGCTTCGCTCTCAGACTGCAGGCTTACTTGTAGTTCCTAGGGTTTGTAAGAGTAGAATGGGAGGCAGAGCCTTCAGCTTTCAGGCTCCTCTCCTGTGGAACCAGCTCCCAATTCAGATCAGGGAGACAGATACCCTCTCTACTTTTAAGATTAGGCTTAAAACTTTCCTTTTCGCTAAGGCTTATAGTTAGGGCTGGATCAGGTGACCCTGGACTATCCCTTGGTTATGCTGCTTTAGACGTAGACTGTGGGGGGGGTTCCCATGATGCACTGTTTCTTTCTCTTTTTGCTCTGTATGCATCACTCCGCATTTAATCATTAGTGATCGATCTCTGCCCCCTTCCACAGCATGTCTTTTTCCTGGTTCTCTCCCTCAGCCCCAACCAGTCTCAGCAGAAGACTGCCCCTCCCTGAGCCTGGTTCTGCTGGAGGTTTCTTCCTGTTAAAAGGGAGTTTTTCCTTCCCACTGTAGCCAAGTGCTTGCTCACAGGGGGTCGTTTTGATCGTTGGGGTTTTTCATAATTATTGTATGGCCTTGCCTTACAATATAAAGCGCCTTGGGGCAACTGTTTGTTGTGATTTGGCGCTATATAAAAAAAAGTTGATTGATTGATTGATTTGGAATAGCTTTCAATTTCAATTAATTTTATTTATAGCGCCAAATCACAACTTAGTTGCCTCAAAGTGCTTCACACAAGTAAGGTCTTACCTTACTAACCCCCAGAGCAGCAGTGGTGAGGAAAAACTCCCTCTGAGGAAGAAACCTCAAGCAGACCAGACTCAAAAGGGTGACCCTCTGCTTGGGCTATGCTACAGACAAATTACAGAGCAATTCACAAAACGAATCTACAGGACATACTGTTAGTGCACAGGACAGGAGAGTCTCCAGCACAAATACCACACCCATCTCTGGATGGAGCTGCACCTTAAAAAGAGGAAAAACAAACAGAATCAGGCATCAGAAAGGCAAGAAATACAGTATAATTTATCACCATTAAACAACAAGAAAAACAGGAAATACTAAGGTGATCGCCGGCCACAAGCCCTAAGCTTCACTAAAAGACTCAGAAACTTTAAACTCAAAAATCTAAACTTCTGTTTTGACTTTGCTATTTTGGGATGTTGATTATTGATTTACAAATGAAAATATAGGGTGCAATATAAAATGTCATAAAAAAAAGAAGTCGTCAGTCATGTTTCAGAGAAAATTCTGACCACAAGTGATTAAAAACTAAAACAAAAAAACAATTGTAGGTGAACAGTGCAAAGCAGAGAAGGCAAAGTTAAAGGGAGACAAAGGCGGGATGTCAGAGTGAGCTGAATATAAAACAATATCTGAAAATAATTAAAGATGAGCATGGGAAAGTAAGAGGCTGGGCCTCGATGATGGTGATGAGAAGCTCGACACTCGGTGTCATAAAGCACGTTAAGTGCAAAGCACCAGATTTACAAGGCCTTTATGCTGCTGCCGAATGTGCCATCATTCCTCCTCCCAAAACGTTAACGTCGCATAGCACTGCCATAAATACATCACATCGCTAATTTAAGGGTCTACAATGAAAAAAAAAAAAAAACAGCCTCTTGTCTTCTCTCCTGGGACTCGGAAATACACTGGAATAATGGCGATATTCTAAATGTGGGAAGAGGATGTGCCAGTGTTTGCGAGCCTCTGCAGCTCAGACAGATGGAAATGCTGCGGCAGCGACCGCCACTAACCGGCCTTTTGCTCAGATCCGTCATCATCCTGACATTTATAACCAACAATGATTGCCAGTGCTCCTCCAATAACGCAGGTCAAATGCATCTTATTAAACACAACTATACTCTACAAAAATATAAACGCAACACTTTTGGTTTTGCTCCCATTTTGTATAAGATGAACTCAAAGATCTGAAACTTTTTCCACATACACAATATCACCATTTCCCTCAAATATTGTTCACAAACCAGTCTAAATCTGTGATAGTGAGCACTTCTCCTTTGCTGAGATAATCCATCCCACCTCACAGGTGTGCCATATCAAGATGCTGATTAGACACCATGATTAGTGCACAGGTGTGCCTTAGACTGTCCACAATAAAAGGCCACTCTGAAAGGTGCAGTTTTGTTTTATTGGGGGGGGGGGGGGGGGGGGAGATACCAGTCAGTATCTGGTGTGACCACCATTTGCCTCATGCAGTGCAACACATCTCCTTCGCATAGAGTTGATCAGGTTGTCAATTGTGGCCTGTGGAATGTTAGTCCACTCCTCTTCAATGGCTGTGCGAAGTTGCGACGACGAACTGGAGTCAGGTCGAGACCCCGATGAGGATGACGAGCATCCAGATGAGCTTCCCTGAGACGGTTTCTGACAGTTTGTGCAGATATTCTTTGGTTATGCAAACCGATTGTTTCAGCAGCTGTCCGAGTGGCTGTTCTCAGACGATCTTGGAGGTGAACATGCTGGATGTGGAGGTCCTGGGCTGGTGTGGTTACACGTGGTCTGCGGTTGTGAGGCTGGTTGGATGTACTGCTAAATTCTCTGAAACGACTTTGGAGACGGCTTATGGTAGAGACATGAACATTCAATACACGAGCAACAGCTCTGGTTGACATTCCTGCTGTCAGCATGCCAATTGCACATTCCCTCAAATCTTGCGACATCTGTGGCATTGTGCTGTGTGATAAAACTGCACCTTTCAGAGTGGCCTTTTATTGTGGGCAGTCTAAGGCACACCTGTGCACTAATCATGGTGTCTAATCAGCATCTTGATATGGCACACCTGTGAGGTGGGATGGATTATCTCAGCAAAGGAGAAGTGCTCACTATCACAGATTTAGACTGGTTTGTGAACAATATTTGAGGGAAATGGTGATATTGTGTATGTGGAAAAAGTTTTAGATCTTTGAGTTCATCTCATACAAAATGGGAGCAAAACCAAAAGTGTTGCGTTTATATTTTTTTTTGAGTATATGTACATTTGCACAGATATGTTTACTGTTGTTCACCAGCGCTATCAGTGTCACATCCTGGAATTCCTATTTATCTTCATCAGCAGCACCAACACACAGCAAACACTCATTTTTTTTTTCTCTTTCCTATTTTTTGGATGATGTTCACAAAAGTGTCAGAAACGCCAAGAACAAGGTAACTATAAAATGTGTGATTTATGCATTTATGCTTCATGGCGTAACTAAAAAATAGCCATTGTGAAAAAGTCCAAACACTGTGCAGTGCAGCGTGAGAAATGAAACTGATACTTTTTTTTACTGACACTTGCGCAGCAGAGGCCTTCCACTCAGGTAACACAGCACCACCACAGCTGCAAGCACACACCACGAATAATAAGCGGCAGAGGGCCAGTCACCACTTTCCAGGGAGCTAATGAAAGCTTTAATTAAGTGTCAAATAGCAGCAACACTGGGGGAGGGAAGGAGGGGGCGGAGGAGCACTGAGGCTCCACGCAGCTATTTCTTCAAATTCATCTGCAGACATGGTTGAGGCATACTGAGAGGAGGAAACATTTATTAGGTTTCACAGCCTTTGTTTATGCACTGATGCCTGAGTCGGGACTGGGCTAGAGACCTGAACCAGGGCCCGAGGAGGAGGCTTGAGTCAGGACCTGGGCTTAGACCTGAGTCAGAACTGGAGTGAAGGCCTGAGTGAGGACCTGGGTGGAGGCCTGAGTCAGGACAAAGGCGGAGGCCTGAATCAGGACCTGGGCAAAGGTCAGGTCCTGATTCAGGACCTGAGTGCAGCCCTGATTCAGGAACTGGGTGGAAGCCTGAGTCAGGGTGCAGGACAGAGGCCTGAGTCAGGACCTGGGCAGAGGCCTGAGTCACCACAGACACACAGCTGAAAAAAGTGCTACAAAAACACTCTAACACCACAGTGACAGAGAGAAAGATATTCAACATAAGAGAAAGATCAACACCATCAGCTTCTCAAGACACAACGAAGCACATGATAACACGTCAGGCAGTCAGCTCTGATTTGGCTTTGGTCAGACTGACAGTTCAAATCAGATTAATTGTGTATTTGATTCAAATCTGATTTTACTGATTGACTGTTCACATCATGTAGAGCAAGTGGCCTCCTACAAATGAGGTTTGGAACAGATATTTGAAGAAAAAAAAAAAAAAACGATTTCGTGTCAGTTTGACTATTCAGCTATGCAACATGAACTCTGGACCTAATCTGATTGAGTCCAGTAAATCTTTGCCTCGATTCCCCAAAGATCCCTATACTCTAAAAAAGGAACTACTGCCTCAACAAGATAAAGTGATGTAACAATTTGCATAGATCTTTTTTAAAGTTATTTCAACTTTCAACTGAGTTAATGCAGCAAGACTTCTCTAGTTAAGTTGAAATAGGCCTCTACCGTGAGTAGGCAGTCCAGAAAAAGCAGCAGTACAAAAATCATCAGGCTTGAGGTGTGGTCGATACAACAGGCAGGAGGTCAGGAACACTATGAGGCTGGCAGGACTATGGAATGCAAGGAACAGCTGGAAAGAAGCAGTGAGGGACTAAAGCACCCAGTGAGCTTTTATAACCCCAGGTGATGAGGTGCAAATTAGGAACAGGTGTGTGTGTGGAAAGCACCAGAACAAGGGCGTGGCCAGAGAGAGTGAAACACCCAGCACCAAGAACCAAGAGACAGACAAGAGGCATAGAGACAGACAGACCCAAGCAGAAAAACCCGGCAAGAGAAAAACCACACAGAAAACCAATGAATCAGAAAAGAAAACAGACCAGAAAAATAAAACCAGATAACAAGACAAAAATTCAAACCCTGACACTCCTTCTGGCCTTCTCTATACTGCTCCATCAGTATTCTCAGAGCAAACATTGCATCAGTAGTGCTCTTTGTTGGCATGAAACCATATTGCTTCTCACAGATCCTCGCCTGTTTTCTACGCCGAGCTTCTATTACTCTTTCCCATATCTTGATGCTGTGGCTGATCAACATTTTGCCTCTGCAGTTACTGCAGCTCTGCACATCACCCTTGTGCTTAAAATAGAATCCAGCATACTTCTTTTCCAATCCTCAAGCATCCTTTATGGTTCAAAATTTTATTAAATAATCTCGTTAGAAACACCACCGCAATCTCTCCTTGTCATTTCCATGCCTCCACTGGAGTGTCATCTGGACCAAATGCCTTTAACCTGCCCTCACTTCATCCACGAACCCCTTGCACTTCTTGATTTACTAAATTTAACAAATCAGTAATTTAGGAATAACAAGACATACATTAATAATAATTACATCAGATATTTAGTAAATTTCTGATCATTTAAATTTACTTCCTGGTTTATTTAATTGGCTTGGCTGTCCGGGACCGGTCCAAGTCGGGTTGTTTTTAAGTGCGGTCCAGGTATTTCCTGTCCTCCATACATTTTGGTTCTTTTGCTCACTTGATTTGTCCTGTCAGGTCTGGTCTGTGAGTGGGGGTGTCCCTAGCCTTGTCTCAGTCTGCTTTCTCTCTCCCTCATCTTGTTGTGTGCTTGCTTGTATGTAAGTGTGTGTAATTATCTTTTAGTTCCTTTCTCTGTCGGACGTGTCGGAGCTTCTGTTCCAAAGACTGTGGATTTTTCCTCCTCTGACTTCTGCTCTTTTCTATTTCCCTTGTTCTCACAGTTTATCCCAGCGTCCTCCTGTTTTACATTTGGTTATTCCACTTTCTACTTGGTTGGCTTCTTATCCTTGCATTTTTCTTCGTTACGTATGGTTCTGTGTCATCAAGTTATGAGTCTTTGTCTGTGAGCGCCTTCTGTGAGTGCATATCTGCTTCCCCCTGGTGGGTCCTCTGTGTTATTACAGCACAATCAATACAGCTGCGGTAATTAGTCCGTTTGCTATTTATATCAGCTGTGTTCGCCTGCCTGGTGGTCTATTGTTTGTTCGTTTGTTGGAAGCACACTCTATGTCCAACATGTGGCATCCTGTCCTGTGGTTTTCTTGTACCTGCTGAGTTAGTCCGTAGTTTTGTATTGACACTCTGGAAGTGAACTGGGTCACTCCGACACTCACCTATGTGGAGAAACTCTATAGTGGAGTCCAGTCTTTGAGTTTTGCATTCACCTCCTGAAGAGAGAGATTTCTCCTCAGTTATCCTGCATCTGCAAGTGAACTGTTGTGGTTTTTGGAAAGACGATTCCTGTGTTTGACACACTGTTGTTGAATATTATTTTCCAGTTTTCTCTTATGATGAGGCTTCCTGAGTTAACCAGCACCTTTGACCAAGAAGACTCCTGAGTTTATGAACACTATTTCTGTTTTTTTCCTCTCCTCCTATGAAGAGGCTTCCTGAGCTTCCATGCACCTGTGGCATTAATGACTCAGTTGGTTTGGCTTTCAAAGAAATGTTTCCTGTTCTTTAGAATCTGTGTTCTGAAGAAGGATTTTGTGTTTATCCTCACCTGAGAAGATTCCTATTTGCATTCCCTGGGATGAAGCCTGTTTGTTGCACCAACTATTAAGGAGATACCTTAATGTTTAGCATTCACCTTTTATGAAGAGGAATCCTTGGTCTCCACTCATCTACTTAACTGAAGATCCCTAATTTTGTTCCTACCTTCAAGATGTCTCCTTAGTTGACTTAACTGCACGTGACTGAGTTGTTTGGTATAGTCCCTGTGTAAATAAATCTTCCCCCAACCCCCCCACCTTTTTAAGCATTTTTCATTTTGCCTTTCAGGTTCTGGGGGGGCTCCACCTCCCAGACCCCCTAATTACAGCCCTCTTAACCCCCTGCCACTTTAAGCATATTTTTTAATGCAGATGTAAATTAATATTCAAAGATTTCAGCTAGTTGACAGTAGGGCTGTACAATATGGCCAAATTATCGTATCTCAATATTGTCATATCAGTTTGATATATAATATGAGTATTATCTGACACAAAGTGCAGCAGCAGTGAAAATTAAACATTCTTAAACAAAACAGTAATAATACCACAATCATTTTGCACTCGTCATAAGGTTAGGATACAATGCCCTCCAAAAGTATTGGAACACTTGGGATTTCACACATTTTAATTTGTTTATGCCATTTCAAATACAAGAAATACAAAAAATATAAAGAATAATAATTTCTAAAATTATCTTCCTCAAGCTGAAAGCAAATGTCTAAAACTTGATAACACCTGTAAGTGATAATCAGTTTTATTGCCAATTTTTTGATACAAGTTAGGGGATGGAAACATGAACATTTCCAAGTCACTGACTATGTCTTGGACTTTAATTTACATCAGTTATGAAGAAATACAAAAGTTTCATTCACCAAAACATCAAATGTAGGCTTTCATCTCAAATGTACTTTCTGGCAAATTGTAGCTGAAGTGTCGGGTCTTCTTTTTAAGAAAATCCTCCTCTACACCACTTCATCGGGAAGCTGGATTTTATATTTTTAATTAATTTATATCAATTTGTAGAGATTTGCTTTCAGTTTGAGTTTAAGGAAGATAACTTTAGATTTATGTCTAAAGTTGTGTAACTGGTGTGTCACTCAGATAAGGCCTTCAGATAGCAAAATTAAGAGGTTACACAGGTTTTATACAAAACAAAGGAGGAGTAAATTACCTGTATTTCTTTCAGCCTGAGTGTCTTCACATTATATCTTGTGAATCAACAGCTGCCTGCTCGTTTAAAATCTCTGGAGACACACGCATATATAAGGCAACCTGAATTAAAGGAGAAATGCTGCTTTTAACAACAATTACCTCATTTCTGGCATAAGATATGGTCGTTTATCAACAATATAACTTTGGTGCCATTATTAGTCCATGGTTCAAATGACGTGTTCAATTCAAATCTGAGGCAAACATTTTTCTTCTACTACTAAGGAGGATTAGAACCTTTTGTGGTACATAGCACCAACTACTGGACAGGAGGAAGCTAGCAGTCAATATGGCTCACTGATTTAAAAATGCAGCTCTTTTCAATGTGCGGTGCCATGTCAATCATCTGTGTCCAATCAGATTTCAGGGGAGTCCGGTGCAATCCTTTCCAACGCTCTAGCTCCACCCATGCCAGGAAGTGTTCAACATTTGACATTTCCTGTTTCACTGTGGACTCAAAATTTGGCTCTTCCTGTTTGGGAGTCTCTGTACCATGAGTGAGCGTCGCACTGCTGCGTGTCACTTCGCTCATATAAGGTCCCACAGTTGACAGCATGTCATAGCACAAACCAATGACGAATTCAAAGGAATTGTCTCAAGGCAGAAATCCAGGGAAAGATACAAAAACATTTCTGCTCTTTTGAAGGTCCCAGTGAGCACAGTGATCTCCATCATCTGTAAATGGAAGAAGTTCAGATCCACCAGGACCCTTCCTAAAGCTGGCTGTCTGTCTAAACTGAGCGATCGGGGGAGAAAGACCTTAGTCAGAGAGGTAACCAAGAACTCTATGGTCACTCTGTCAAGAGGTCCAGCATTCCTCTGTGAGAATGAGGAAGACCTTTTCAGAAGGACAACCATCTCTACAGTAATCAACCAATCAGGCCTGTATGGTAGAGTGGCCAGACAGAAGCCACTCCTCAGTAAAAGGGACATGGCAGCCCATCTGGAGTTTGCCAAATGGCAAACTCCTAAAGGATTCTCAGACCATGAGAAACAAAATTCTCTGCTCTGATGAGACAAAGATTGAACTCTTTGGCATCATGTTTGAAGGAAACCAGGTATCATCCCTACAGTGAAGCATGGCAGTGGCAGCATTATGCTGTGGGGATGTTTTTCAGCAGCAGGACCTGGGAGACTAGTCAGGATTGAGGGAAAGATGAATGCAGCAATGTACAGATACATCCTGGATGAAGACCTGCTCCAGAGTGCTCTTGACCTCAGACTGGGGCAACGGTTCAACTTTCAGCAGGACAATAGCCCTAAACACACTGTCAAGATATCAAAGGAGTGGCTTCAGGACAACTCTTTGAATGTTCTTGAGTGGCCCAGCCAGAGCCCAGACCTGAATCCCACTGAGATCTGAGAATGGCTGTGCACCGACATTCGCCATCCAACCTGACAGAGCTGGAGAGGTGTTGCAGAGAGGAAAACTGCCAAAAGATAGGTGCACCAAGCTTGTGGCATCACACTGAATGACATGCTGACTGAAGGACTCTCTCACACACTCACTACCTGACAGTAATGGACTCTCTCACTGCTCAGTGACTCACTCACTCACTCAGTGACTCACACACCAACTCACACTTTCACTGGCTCACTGACTTACTCACCCACTCTCTCTCATACTCTCACACACTCGCTCACTCGTCAGTAACAGACAAACACACAAATGTGCTCTCTAACTGCTCTCTAACTGCTCTCTAACTGACTTACTGACTCACACTTTTGCAGTGGAACGCCTTCACTGTTGGCAGCAGACAAAAAAAAAATCTTTGGTCATCCTTCAGCTCTCTCTTCACCTCCACCTCATTCCTCTGTTGTTCCACCTCATTCTCTCATCCATCTCTCTTACGCAGCTTTCCTTCCTCCCTTGTGCTTCTTTCAGCTATCCCCTTCTCTCTACCTCCCCCAGCAGGAGGAGACAGTGGTAATGACTACAATTAATAATCGAAATAAATGCAGCATTTTAAACTCACCGGGAATTCAGTCTTATTGAGTCTTATTTCTCCTGTACAGCTGTGCCTCTGTACACCCACTAATTGCACAGTGTTTATGCTCATAAGTGCACACACACACACACACACGCACGCACACAGTTAGAGGGATTGTTAGGGGGGTAATCCTCCTCCACGTTAATTTTTACATGCACATTGAGCCTCATGTATAAACGTGCGTACGGCGATATTTGAGCGTATATGGGGTGTACGCCAAAACGGCTGCGCTACTTGGCATTTATTAATGTGGTCGTTGGCGTACGCTGCGCTGAAAATATACATCAGGTCGAGAGGTGGCATAAATTATACACCAAAATGAACCAGCGCTGGAATCCACATAAAAATGAAACTGATCAACATGATAAATAGTGCCATCATACAAATCAATGCATATGTTACATAAATAACACTTTCCTGATTATACTACATAATAATCAATACAAATCCTGCTTTTGCGGGATTGCTGGTCTATCGAGCACGATCCGTGGCCACAGCGCTGACCACAAAGAAAGCGTTGCTCGCCTTTTTCTCCAGACTTCGAGCCTGGAGCCAGAGCAGCGCTGAGCTTAACTTTATGTGGTGTGATCGTTTTAGACAATGAAATTGATAATTACAACTGTAGTTTCGTCATTCCCTTCGCCCGTGCTGCAATCAGGTTGTGTCGTCTCCATTTGTTTATCACAATAAAATAAAGAAATATATCTTAAGAAAAAAGAAATCTGAAAAATTAGGTGTGTCTTATTTACTGAGCGAGCAAATATCCACATGTCAAGAATTATTGACATGTGAAAAGAGAATACAGTGGTCCGTCGCTATAACGCGGTTCACCTTTCGCGGCCTCGCCGTTTCACTGAGTTTTTAGTCCAATTTTGCATGCTTTTTTTTTACAGTGTTCTGTGTTCTGCGTGTCTGTTTATAAGAATCTTGTTGCCCAGAAGAAAAAAGAATGCCAACAACTACTCATAACTGTTGTGAAAGTGTTGGAACACGGACCCACAACAGGGGGCGCAATGAACGGACAATGGAGAAAGTAAATAACAAGATTTACTACTGAACAAGCAAGAGTAATACAACAAACACAATTTAGGGTCGAATCCGCTGGTGTCGTGTGGGCAGGCTCGAAGGTAGGAGACGTCCGTCTCAGTCGAACCGGAACCACCCAGATCTCCTCTGCCACCGAACCCTGGAAATACTGGAACCGCCAAGTCCCGACTTCCCAGGTGGCCACTGCCTCCGCTCGTCGGATCCGGTACTGCTGGCAGGAGAGAGCAACAACACACAGGAGTGGATGAACGCACCCAGTTACAGAGAGGGGAGAAGCCGCCTCCACCTCTTGACAAAGTTCAGCAGGAAGGTGAGTACTTATCCAAGGAATAAGGTTCTTAGTAGTCACCAGTCCTGAAAAACGGTTTTGACAGTCTTAGTTAATAATGCAAAGTATACCTGCAGAGAATACTACCTTGGTCTTAGGTGATATCTCGGCACTGAGGTGGAGACGCCGTCCTCCTGATATACCTCGGTGCTGAGTGGAAACAGCTGTGTTTGGTGATGGGTGACAGCTGTCACCCAGATTACTCCCATGATGCGGCAGCGCCCTCTGGTGCCTGGAGCCCGCACTCCAGGCAGGGCGCCCTCTGGTGGTGGTGGGCCAGCAGTACCTCCTCTTCAGCGGCCCACACAACAGGACCCCCCCCTCAACGGGCGCCTCCTGGCGCACAACCGGGCTTATCCGGATGGCGACGGTAGAAGTCGGCCAGGAGGGCCGGGTCCAGGATGAAGCCCTTCTTCACCCAGGAGCGCTCCTCGGGGCCGTACCCCTCCCAGTCCACCAGATACTGAAAACCCCGGCCCATTCGACGGACGTCAAGGAGCCGGCGGACAGTCCAAGCCGGTGCTCCGTCGATGATCCGGGCAGGAGGCGGTGCCGGACCCGGGGTGCAGAGGGGTGAGGTGCGAAGAGGCTTGATCCGGGAAACATGGAAAACTGGATGGATCCGCAGTGAGGCCGGAAGCTGGAGCCTCACTGCGGCGGGGTTGATGACTTTGAGGATTTTATATGGTCCGATGTATCGTTCTTGCAGTTTAGGAGAGGTAACCTGTAGGGGAATGTCCTTGGTGGATAACCAGACCTCCTGCCCAGGACGATACTTGGGAGCCGGGGCCCGTCGCCGGTCTGCATGTTTCTTCGCCCTCGTCTGGGCCTGCAACAAAGCAGAGCGGGCGGCCCGCCACACCCGACGGCACTTCCGTAGGTGGGCCTGGACCGAGGGCACACCGACCTCTCCCTCAACCACCGGAAACAAGGGGGGCTGATACCCCAAGCACGCCTCAAACGGGGAGAGGCCGGTGGCTGATGACACTTGGCTGTTGTGGGCGTACTCGATCCAGGCCAGATGGGTACTCCAGGCCGTCGGGTGCGCGGCTGTCACACAGCGAAGTGTCTGCTCCAGTTCTTGATTCGCCCGCTCTGCCTGCCCGTTGGTCTGGGGGTGGTACCCAGACGAGAGGCTGACCGTGGCCCCCAGTTCCCGGCAGAAACTCCTCCAGACATGTGAGGTGAACTGGGGACCGCGATCGGAGACGATGTCTGATGGTATGCCATGCAGACGGACGACGTGGTGGACCAGGAGGTCCGCTGTCTCCTGGGCCGTAGGGAGCTTCGGGAGGGCCACGAAGTGGGCCGCCTTGGAGAAACGGTCCACTATCGTGAAGATGACAGTGTTTCCCTGGGACGGCGGGAGACCCGTGACGAAGTCCAGGCCGATGTGGGACCAGGGGCGATGAGGCACGGGCAATGGCTGTAGTTGCCCTGAGGTTTTTCTATGATCTGCCTTGCCCCTGGCACAGGTGGTACAGGCCTGGATGTAGTCCCGGACGTCGGTCTCCAGGGATGCCCACCAGAAGCGTTGCCGGACGACTGCCACGGTCCTTCGCACCCCTGGGTGACAGGAGAGCTTAGAACCGTGACAGAAGTCCAGGACTGCAGCCCTAGCTTCTGGTGGGACGTATAGTCTGTTTTTTGGTCCGTTTCCGGGGTCCGGGACACGGGTCAGGGCCTCCCGGACGGTCTTCTCCACGTCCCAGGTGAGGGCGGCCACGATAGCGGACTCCGGGATGATGGGATCCGGGGGATCCGACGGTTCCGTTTTGACCTCATCTTCGTGCACCCGGGACAATGCATCCGATCTCTGATTCTTGGTCCCGGGGCGGTAGGTAATCCGGAAGTCAAAACGGCCAAAGAACAGTGACCAGCGGGCTTGCCTGGGGTTCAGACGCTTAGCGGTTCTGATGTACTCCAGGTTCCGATGGTCAGTGAAAACCGTGAATGGCACGGCTGTTCCCTCCAACAGATGTCTCCACTCTTCGAGGGCCTCTTTCACAGCAAGGAGTTCCCGATTGCCGACGTCATAATTCCGCTCAGCGGGGGTCAACCTGCGAGAAAAATAGGCACACGGGTGAAGGACCTTATCGGTCTTCCCGCTCTGGGAGAGCACCGCTCCTATCCCTGAGTCCGAGGCATCCACTTCAACCACCAACTGGCGGCTAGGATCGGGCTGCACCAGAACTGGTGCAGACGAGAAGCGCCGTTTCAACTCCTTGAACGCGGCCTCGCACCGGTCCGACCAGGTGAAGGGAACTTTTGGAGAGGTCAGGGCTGTCAGGGGGCTAACTACCTGACTGTAGCCCTTAATGAACCTCCTGTAGAAATTTGCAAAGCCGAGGAACTGTTGCAGCTTCCTACGGCTTGTAGGTTGGGGCCAATCTCTCACCGCCGCAACCTTGGCCGGGTCCGGGGCGACGGAGTTAGAGGAGATGATAAACCCCAGGAAGGACAAAGAAGTGCGGTGGAACTCACACTTCTCGCCCTTCACAAACAGCCGGTTCTCCAACAACCGCTGCAGAACCTGACGGACATGCCGGACATGAGTCTCAGGATCCGGGGAAAAGATGAGTATATCGTCCAGATATACGAAGACGAACCGGTGCAGGAAGTCCCGCAAGACATCGTTTACCAACGCTTGGAAAGTCGCGGGAGCGTTAGTGAGACCGAACGGCATGACCAGGTACTCAAAATGACCTAAGGGGGTGTTAAATGCCGTCTTCCATTCGTCTCCCTTCCGAATCCGAACCAAATGATACGCATTCCTAAGATCCAGCTTGGTGAACATTTTGGCTCCATGCAAGGGAGTGAACACTGAATCCAACAAGGGCAACGGGTATCGGTTGCGAACCGTGATCTCGTTCAACCCCCTGTAATCAATGCATGGACGAAGCCCGCCATCTTTTTTACCCACAAAAAAGAAACCTGCGCCCATCGGTGAGGTGGAATTCCGGATCAATCCGGCAGCTAATGAGTCCCGGATGTAGGTCTCCATTGATTCGCGTTCCGGCCGTGAGAGGTTGTACAGCCTACTGGACGGGAACTCACTGCCTGGAACCAAATCGATGGCACAATCATACGGGCGGTGGGGAGGAAGCGTGAGAGCCAGATCCTTGCTGAACACGTCAGCGAGGTCATGGTACTCCGCTGGCACCGCCTTCAGATTGGGCGGGACTCGGACCTCCTCTTTAGCTTGGGAGCCGGGAGGAACCGAGGAACCGAGACACTCCCGATGGCAGGTTTCGCTCCACTGAACCACTACCCCGGACGGCCAATCAATCCGGGGATTGTGTTTAAGCATCCATGGAAACCCTAAAACCACACGGGAGGTGGCCTTAGTCACGAAGAACTCGATCACCTCCCGGTGGTTACCTGACACCACCAGAGTTACTGGAGGTGTCTTGTGCGTAATTGGTGGGAGTAGGGAGCCATCTAGTGCCCGAACCTGCACAGGCGAGGTAAGAGCCACCAGAGGGAGCCCTATCTCCCTGGCCCATCTACTGTCAAGCAGATTCCCCTCAGAGCCCGTGTCCACCAGTGCTGGGGCCTTCAGGGTTGAATCCTCAAACAGGATCGTGACTGGGAGTCGTGTAGCAATGTGGGTGTGTCCCACGTGAATGTTTTGACCCACCCCTGGCCCAGTCTCTAGGGGCGGGCATTTGGCGTTTGACCGCTCGGGACAGTCTCTCACATGGTGCTCTACTGAACCACAAACAAGACACGCTCCGTGGGTCCATCTCCTCTGTGCATCTGGTGCCCTAAATGATGCCCTACTCGTGTCCCTAGCTTCGTCAGTAGGGGGAGCTGTGACCCCACGGAGCGCAGGGGCTGTGGAGCGTGGGGAAGGCGGTGCTCGATCGGAACCGGAAGGGAGAGGGACGACGCGTGCCTGGCCACGCCCTTCGCCTCGTTCCCGACGGCGTTCTTCTAACCGGTTGTCGAGTCGTATGACTAGATCGATGAGCCCGTCTAAGTCCCGCGGTTCGTCCTTCGCCACCAGATGCTCTTTTAGGACCAGTGACAGTCCGTTTACAAAGGCGGCGCGGAGGGCAGTGCTATTCCAGCCGGATCTCGCCGCCGCGATGCGGAAGGCGACTGCATAGGCAGCTGCGCTCCGACGCCCCTGTCTCATTGACAGTAGCGCGGTTGAAGCGGACTCTCCTCTGTTGGGATGGTCGAACACCGTTCTGAGCTCCCGTACAAACCCAACGTACGTATGAAGGAGCCGTGAGTTCTGCTCCCAGAGCGCTGTAGCCCAAGCGCGTGCCTCCCCGCGAAGCAGATTTATTACATAAGCTACTTTGCTAGCATCAGTCGCGTACATTACGGGACGCTGTGCGAAGACGAGCGAACACTGCATCAGAAAATCCGCGCACGTCTCCACACAGCCTCCGTACGGTTCTGGAGGGCTTATGTATGCTTCTGGGGACGGAGGAAGGGACCGTTGAACGACCAGTGGAACGTCACTTTCACGCGCAGGGTCCTCGGGAGGGAGAGCCGCAGCGGCGCCCGAAGGGCGCGCCTCCACTTGTGCGGCGAGAGCCTCCACCCTGCGGTTTAGGAGAACGTATTGCTCGGTCATTGAATCGATCCGAGAGGTGAAAGCGGTGAGGATCCGCTGCAACTCGCCGATTACCCCTCCCGAAGCCTCCGCCGCGTCTTGGTCTTCCATTGGCCGTTCAACAGCCGGTTGACGCCCCTCGGGGTCCATGACGCTGGCCGAGATATCCTGTTGTGAAAGTGTTGGAACACGGACCCACAACAGGGGGCGCAATGAACGGACAATGGAGAAAGTAAATAACAAGATTTACTACTGAACAAGCAAGAGTAATACAACAAACACAATTTAGGGTCGAATCCGCTGGTGTCGTGTGGGCAGGCTCGAAGGTAGGAGACGTCCGTCTCAGTCGAACCGGAACCACCCAGATCTCCTCTGCCACCGAACCCTGGAAATACTGGAACCGCCAAGTCCCGACTTCCCAGGTGGCCACTGCCTCCGCTCGTCGGATCCGGTACTGCTGGCAGGAGAGAGCAACAACACACAGGAGTGGATGAACGCACCCAGTTACAGAGAGGGGAGAAGCCGCCTCCACCTCTTGACAAAGTTCAGCAGGAAGGTGAGTACTTATCCAAGGAATAAGGTTCTTAGTAGTCACCAGTCCTGAAAAACGGTTTTGACAGTCTTAGTTAATAATGCAAAGTATACCTGCAGAGAATACTACCTTGGTCTTAGGTGATATCTCGGCACTGAGGTGGAGACGCCGTCCTCCTGATATACCTCGGTGCTGAGTGGAAACAGCTGTGTTTGGTGATGGGTGACAGCTGTCACCCAGATTACTCCCATGATGCGGCAGCGCCCTCTGGTGCCTGGAGCCCGCACTCCAGGCAGGGCGCCCTCTGGTGGTGGTGGGCCAGCAGTACCTCCTCTTCAGCGGCCCACACAACAATAACTGTGTTTGTCACTCGGAAACAGACACCTGCAGCCAGGTGTGAGTGGGAAAAGGCGCAGCGCCAGGACGCAGAGGCACTATCTATGAAATACTGGTCAGTCACTATTAATAATTTCTTCTGTGTCCGACCTCGTTCGTTGATCATTAAAATTAAAGTCGTTAGTTCTAAAAGCCATCATAATTATTTATAGGAAAACGTTCTATTTTTATTTCTCAAACAAATGTTTGGGCCTGAAAACAGGTTGGTATTATTTTTCTACTAAGGTTTGAACTTTGAGAGTGTTTACACACGAGAGAAAATTGAGAAAATGTTAATGCCTGATTGAGAAAAGTGTATAAAGTGGTTTTACAGGGTTTTTACAGCTTTAAAACATCTATAATAATTGTAAAAAAATAACGCTGACTATGTCGCGGACTTCGCTTTTTGCGGACTATTTTTAGAACGTAACTCCCGCGATAAACGAGGGACCACTGTAACACTTTATTGATTATATACTACAAAACAATTGATGTGACGGCTGCTTTTGACGCTCTATTGGCACGCGTCGTGATTGGTGGAGTTCTTTTTCTTTGCCGTCTTCCTGGCTTCCATGTCGTATGTGCATGTACTGAGTGTGGACTGTGCATGGACTGTGCGTGAACTGAGTGTGGACTGAGCGTCGACTGTGCGTGGACTGAGTGTGGACTGAGCGTGGACTGTGCATGTACTGTGCGTGGACTAAATGTGGACTGAGTGTGGACTTAGTGTGAACTGAGCATGTACTGTGCGTGGACTAAATGTGGACTTAGTGTGAACTGAGCATGAACTGAGTGGACTGAGTGTGGACTGAGTGTGGACTGAGTGTGAACTGAGTGTGGACTGCATCTGAACTTAGTGTGAACTGTGTGTGGACTGAGTGTGGATTGTGTGTGGACTGAGCATGGACTGAGTGTGAACTGAGCGTGGACTGAGTGTGGACTGCGTCTGGACTTAGTGTGAGCTGTGCGTGGACTACGTGTGGACTGTGTGTGGACTGAGTGTGGACTGTGTGTGGACTGAGTGTGAACTGAGTGTGGACTGCGTGTGGACATAGTGTGAGCTGTGCGTGGACTGAGTGTGGACTGCGTGTGGACATAGTGTGAGCTGTGCGTGGACTGAGTGTGGACTGTGCATGGACTGAGCATGGAATGAGTGTGAACTGAGTGTGAACTGCTTCTGGACTTAGTGTGAGCTGTGCGTGGACTGAGTGTGGACTGTGTGTGGACTTAGTGTGAACTGAGTATGGACTGGGTCTGGACTTAGTGTGAACTGAACGTGGACTGGGTGTGGGCTGTGTGTGGACGGATTGTGGACTGAGCATGGACTGAGTGTGGACTTAGTGTGAAATGAGTATGGACTGGGTCTGGCCTTAGTGTGAACTAAACGTGGACTGGGGGTGGGCTGTGTGTGGACGGATTGTGGACTGGGCATGGACTGAGTGTGGACTGAGCGTGGACTGTGCATGAACTGAGTGTGGACTGAGTATGGACTTAGTGTGAACTGAGTGTGGACTGCGTCTGGACTTAGTGTGAACTGTGCGTGGACTGAGTGTGGACTGTGTGTGGACTGAGCATGGACTGAGTTGTGAACCGATCGTGGACTGAGTGTGAACTGAGTGTGGACTGAGTGTGGAATGCGTCTGGACTTAGTGTCAGCTGTGCGTGGACTGAGTGTGGACTGTGTGTGGACTGAGCGTGGACTGAGTGTGAGCTGTGCATGAACTGTGCATGGACTGAAGGTGCACTGACACGAGCATGCCAGAGACTCACGCAATAGCATGAACTGTGTCATGACGATTCCACCCGCTGTGTTCACAGCTGGACGCCGTTCTTTGTTCTCCCAGCTGCCAAGTGCTCTGCGCTGGATGCTGCAAATATAAAATAATTTTGTGGCGGATTAATCTCTTTTTTCTGCAAATTGGCCGTTGAGAACAGCTCTAATCACTTCCTGAATCACACAGGAGGCTGCAGCCAGAGCCATTTGCGCACCTAACAAGCTGCAAAAAGTATTTTGAACTGTCTTAAAAGGTAATTATTTGACTTGTTTACATTGTCATGGCTTGATAAAACAGTTGTGTGTTTTTCCTTCTTGTGTGCAGCTGTTAAAGTATGTTTATAACAGATTTAACTTTTTGTTATAATCCTCCAGACTACCTGCGCTCTGATGCGATCTACTGAAGTCACCACTCCCTCTGTTCACTTCTTGTTTACTATTAGATCGCGCCACATAGCACAACATTTGTGCGTGAAACATTTTTTTAACATTTCAAAATTCTCTGTGTGCAATAGCACGCAACGGTGCCCTTCTGGCTTCCCGTCTGCAGCAACTAAAGATGAGTTTTGTTGGAGTGTGAATAGTAATTTATAAACAGTTTACTCTCCAGCACGACACAGGCCGTGCTGTTGCGTGAATCAAAACATGCTCATGTCAGGGCACCTTGAGTGTGGACGGAGTGTGTACTGTGCGTGGACTGTGTGTGTACTGTGCGTGGACTGACTGAACTGTGCGTGGACTGTGTGTGCACTGTGCGTGGACTGTGTGTGGACTGTTCGTGGATTGACTGTGGACTTAAGCCCAGGTTACACATAGACGGTTTTGTCGGCGGGTAGTACGTAGACCGAAGTTCGCAGTAGTTCCGGCTGTTTTCGCGGTGGAAAGGGGCGGCGCATTTCGCTGGCGTTTTGAGCGCCGTACTAGCCGCAAATACGTGGCTAAAACGCCGCTAAATCTGCCGAATAAAGCGGAGTTTTGACGCCATAGCATCCGGCACACGTCAGGCAACGGGGGTTAATACCCAGTTCTATCCTTTACAATCGCAGGTTAAGACGCGCATGAGAATGGTGGTGTTCTGCTGCCACCGATAATGCCCTGTGTACCACTGGATTTATCCAGGCAAATCCTGCGTTACTCCAGGAACTTTTGCATATAGGCACCGCCCCCAGAGTATAATAGGCTGAAGCAGCTGTCAGTGCAGGGGGAGGGAGCTCATCTCTCAGCCTTTTCTTTTCTCTCCTTTTCCCCTCCTCAACGTATTGCTCCGTCTCCACCACAGGGCTACCCTCTGCTTCTAACCAGACCTCTTGGTAAGTCCTTGCCACTGCCAATTTTATTTTAGGAGGCATACTGGAGCTTCTCTGCAAAAATATCTGGAGCTGGCCGCGAGTGAGAGACCTGCATGCAGTGCGCTAGTGTTTTTATACTGACCGCCGCCTATCGGCCGTTTGGAACGCCATTAACCGGGAGGTGGCGTTTAGAACAGTGTACTGTCCGCTAGCACCGCTGTTTTATCTGCCTCTGTCGCCGGTAAAAACGCCTTTGAGGACGCCGATGTGGGCTCTATCGCCGTTTTACACGCCGTTGGTTAGGGATACAACGCCGGCCGCCAATTACGGTGGTTTAAACTGCGGCACTACAGGAAGGGGCGGAATGACACGGCGATTAAAAAGTATCAAACGCCGTTGTTCGCGTTGTCTCCGTCGTCAGGCCACTTCTCCGGGAGCGCTCCCGGAATTATTTGACATATTGAATAATTTTTCCGACGATTCCCAGTGAAGCTGGAACCAAACCACGCCCCCATGCGCCGGTGTTAACTACGGCGTTTGATCCCTAAAACGGCCTGGAGGGGGCAAAATCTCTGCCGGGACGCTTCCGGGAGAGTTTACCATCTATGTGTAAACGGGGCTTTTGTGTGAACTGTGCATGAACTGTGTGTGGAGTGAGTGTGGACTGTGTGAGGACTGACTGTGAACTCTCCGTGGACTGAGTGTGAACTGTGTGTGGACTGTGCGTAGACCGAGTATGGAATGAGTGTGTACTGAGTGTGAATTGTGCGTGGACTAGGGATGGGTATTGATAAGATTTTATCGATATCGATACCATTATCGATTCCGCTTATTAATCCGATTCCTTATGGATTCCCTTATCGAAACCTCTTGCTAATTTTCTGTGTACTAAAAGTAGGCTTTACAGGAGTGTGGACTGACTGTGAACTGTCCGTGGACTGTGAATTGACTGAACTGTCCGTGGTCTGAGTGTGAACTGTGCGTGGACTAGGGATGGGTACTGATAAGATTTTATCTATATCAATACCATTATCGATTCCGCTTATCAATCCGATTCCTTATCGATACCTCTTGCGAATTTTCTCTGTACTAAAAGTAGGCTTTACAGGATTTCCATGTCAACATTTTGAGTCTTAAAGTAAATAAATGTGAAATTGGTTACTGGATGCTTAAACTCTGGACATAATAAACTCTACATGGTGGATCCTTGATCTCTGCACATAAACAGAAATGAACAAAATCTGTAGTTTTTTGTCAAAAGCATTTCCTTTCAGATATTATTGGCATGAATGCCTTTTCATACCACTGAGCTGAGCTCTTGCAGCTGTGCTGCATGTCAAGATGTAATTCATAAAGAATGCAGGACGTCTCATTTTGGGAGGAAAAAAAACATTTTAGTCTATTGTAGTTTCTTGTCTGTATTACAGCATTTGGAAAGAGGTGTAATTTTATTTAAAGCGGCGATTCACTTTGAAGTTATTAATTCAGACCGGGCTCTGTCTCGGCAGAGAACCGTGCAGCATTTGGAGCTGTGCCAACGGAAAGGAGGATGATTCTCCATTCTTGACTGCAACAAGACATGAGTCTCAGTTAGTGACTTTAATCCACACAAAAGTGACTCACGGTAGACATATTTTAATGGCTTTGAGAGGGGTTAAGAAGCGGACTTGCCCCTTCTGAAGAGCAGGGAATCAAAGAACCAATGAGCCAGTGGATCGAAGTATTGCTTCATTGGTTCCCGCTTCAAAGTGGAGTCACGCTGCATAAATGGTTGATTACAGAGACGCTGCAGGGTCTGCAATCAATGTAGAGGAATGATCATTTTCCCGACAAACACCCTCAAAAACAACGGCTGCTCTGAAGGACAAATAAGGGAATCATTAAGCAAAAAGGCTGCTGATATCGGTGGATCGAATCATACCCGAAATGATACCCAAAAAGAACCGATTCTCGATACCCAACCCGAGTGTGAACTGAGTCTGGACTGACTGTGGAATGAGCTTCGATGAGGAGCATTGCTGTTCTCTTCATGAACTGCTCCTCTGAAGTGGGCCTCCTAAGTCTTCCACCAGATGACCTGCAAGGTTTCCATCTTCTGTTCCAGTGTTATGTCTTACAGTGACACACCAGCACCACCAAAAGGTCCACCAAGGGAGACCTTCAACAGGTCACCATCACGGGAAGAAGAAATGCAAAAAAATATGGACAAATTCCATGTGCATGACTTCTCATGTGAGCAAACCGCACATGCGCACGAGTGCCAAGACCACATTCTACAGAGCAGATGGACAAATGTGTTCACACACTGCAACATTAAAATCTAGAGTTTACAAACTGGCTGATAATGAGAGCAAATAAATAAAAAAAATAATTTTCTTTAATCAGCCCTCAAATACTGTCAACTGTGTTACAAGTGCCTATTAAAGCTACACACACACACAGATAGATAGATACATACATACGGTGTTGTTGAAGGTCCGGACTGCTGATATCATCCTTGAAACACAGTTTTGGTCAAAAGCTTCAATCTGCTTTAAAAACTGAGCCCACAGCGACCTCTAGTGGCTGATTCCTGACACACGGCAAATGGGTTTCAATTAAACCTGAGTTACAACCGAAACCCCAATTTGAAATCACAACAGGGACATTTTAGGAATGCTTTCCCTGAACAGGTTTAAACTGGATTTAACCTGAAATCACAAAGTCAATAAAGATGCCAAACACACTCATTTCTCTCTCACACACACACGCTGACAACACACAGGCAAACACACACAAATGTAAATACACTTATGCTGACAACACACAGACACACGTACACCTACACTGACCACACACACAAATGTAAATTCACCCTGAAAACACACGCATACAGAGACACACACGCTGATAAACCACACACACAAATATGTTAAATAGACAGACAAAACACACACAACGCTGACAACACACACATGCACCCTGATATAATTACGCGCTGAAAACACAAGCACACAAATGTAAACAAACACACTGACAACACAGACACAAAAATGTAAACACATACAGACACGCTGACATCACAAACAAATACACAAATGTATACACACATGAATATAAATACAACCTGACAACACAAGCACACAAATGGAAACACACACACTGATAACACACAGAAACTTAATTACACATACGCTGACAACACACACAAATGTAAATACATGCACACATGCTGACAACACACACAAAAATGAAAACATACACAATGACAACACAAATGTAAACACACGCTGACAACACTTAGTCACACACACTGACAACACACATACGCTGACATAAACAAATGTAAAAACACTGACAACACATACACACACATTATGTGAGGAACGCGGACCGAGGAGCGGCCCAGAGTCCAACAGAACCCAGCACTAATTGACCAGAAGCAGCTCCAGAAAGAAAAACAGATTTATTACTGTCACCCTGTGCTGTACATAAAATCTAAATAATAAAAGTCTGGTGAGGTGGACAAGTGGAGCACTCTCTCAGCGCCACAACGGATCCGAGCCCAAATCTTCTGGACTCAATCGTTCCGTCAACACCCCCCAGGTGGCTTTCCAGAACAATGCTCTGTGAAGGAGGAGCAGAAGTGAGGTTATTTCATACCATCATTATCCACAATTTTCTCCACAGAGGCGCACTTATCAGCAACACGTTCAGATCTTACTGCGGACCTACTTCACACAAACAGCTGCTCACAGCGAGTGGAAGATCATCAATCCCTTCACCACAGCCGTGAGGAGCAATCAGAACAATTATCTTCAATTCTTTAATTTTAACTGCATCAAACGCCACAACATATGAACAATTTAGCTTTTAGGAATAATCACCTCTGACGTGTGCTGACAGCGCTTGCCTCTCACCCTCATCCTCCTTCACAGACGTGATGTCAGCCTCTGGAGCAGCCCTCGGCGTCCTCACATACTCGTCACAAGAATGCAACAAAGTTCAATTCTCCGGCAATCCAGTCCAACTCACTGCTGGCTTAAATGCAGCTTCTCATTACCACATAGGTACCAGCTGAAAGCCAGCCCTTGAATCTGTAACTTCCTCCTAATAGAGAGCCGCACGAGATCACAGCAGGTGCAGCCAATCATCATAATAAAGGTGAGAGACTCTTCTGCAGCACAGCTTTCCCAGAGATCAGTTCCAAACCACCTAGGAAGGAAAATAAACACACATCCAAAAAACCATGTCCACCCCAGCCCCCCCAGCACACAACACAAATGGTAATATACACTGACAACACACAGACACACAAACAAATGTAAATACACACACATGCCAACAACACATACACAAAAATGTAAATACACCCACTGACAACACACACAGACACACAAACAAATGTAAATACACACACATGCCAACAACACATACACAAAAATGTAAATACACCCACTGACAACACACACAGACACACAAACAAATGTAAATACACACACATGCCAACAACACATACACAAAAATGTAAATACACACACTGACACACACACAAATGTAAATACACCCACTGACAACACACACAGACACACAAACAAATGTAAATACACACACATGCCAACAACACATACACAAAAATGTAAATACACCCACTGACAACACACACAGACACACAAACAAATGTAAATACACACACATACCAACAACACATACACAAAAATGTAAATACACACACTGACACACACACAAATGTAAATACACCCACTGACAACACACACAGACACACAAACAAATGTAAATACACACACATGCCAACAACACATACACAAAAATGTAAATACACCCACTGACAACACACACAGACACACAAACAAATGTAAATACACACACATGCCAACAACACATACACAAAAATGTAAATACACACACTGACAACACACACAGACACACAAACAAATGTAAATACACACACATGCCAACAACACATACACAAAAATGTAAATACACACACTGACAACACACACAGACACACAAACAAATGTAAATACACACACATGCCAACAACACGTACACAAAAATGTAAATATACACACATGCCAACAACACGTACACAAAAATGTAAATATACACACTGACACACACAAAAATGTAAATACACACTGACAACACACACACAAATGTAAATACACAATGACATCACACATACACAGACACACACACGATGACACACACAAATATAAATACACACTAACAACACATACATAATTATTTTGTAGTGGATTACTGTAATCATTTTCTGCCAAACTTTGGATGCTGAAAACATCTCTAATCTCTTCTACAATCAGAGGACTGTTTCATCTGGATGCTTTTTTCCTGCTCCATGTGGGATGTATTTGAATCACGTGTGCTTGCGTGAGCCAACCTTGAAATGCGCATGCATGATTTTTTTCACGCCTGTCGGTTGCGTCATTCGCCTGTGAGCAGGCTTTGAGTGAGGAGTGGTCCAGCCCACTCGGCGGATTTTCATTGTCAGGGAAATGGGTGAGAGACTGCCGCTTTGCTTGATCAAATTTTTTTTAGAAACTGTGAGGCACATCCATGTGGACACCATTCGAGAAATTCAGGTGGTTTTTGGTGAAAATTTTATGGGCTTCAAAGACATTAAGGGATGTTATTGTCCCTTTAAGGACGGCCCACAGCAGCTGTGGGGCGTGGCGTGCTCCAGCTGCCATCGACAGGCTGAGCGACCATTTCATTTCTAAATGGATCGCTCTGTGGATCCGTAACCATCGTGTGCAATTTCTCTGGTTATCACAAGAGCTGGACATCAACTATTTTCCTGCAGATTTCACTTTTAACAAGAGATTTAGTCATGGAAAGCCGAGCGGAGGCTTTGCACGTCATGATGGATTCACTGCTGGACCGACACAAAACCACCTCCGTTTTGGTCTCACAGGATGGCTTTGAGATGCCGTTCAGACAGCTGTCGGTGGTTTTTCAGTCTAGTGATTATCCAAGAAATTGTGGATGAGCCTGGACATGCCAGAACATGTTCTGTGACGCTTCATCACGGCGTTGCTTTGTGCGTGCGGAATTCCTCCGCACGTCTGTCTCAATGTGCCAAAAAAGTGCGGATGTCCACGTCTTTTCACAATTCCTGTGCTAGTCCAGGCGACGTCCCGGATAAAAAACAGCGTCCAGTTTGGAAATGAACGGCACATTCCACTTTTAACCAGGAGTTTTTGTCATGGAAAGGAGCGGACGCTTCGTGCATCACGACGGCAAGAGAGACAAAGAACACCTCCATTTCGGAGTGCCAGAAGGACAAGCTGGGACATGCCTTTCAGTGCTTACCAGTCGAGTGAGTATCAGAGAAATAGTGGAGAGCTGGACATGTCCCAGCTTGTCCTTCTGGCACTCAGAAACCGAGGTGTTCTTTGTCTCTCTTGCCGTCGTGACGCCGCCATCGAGAGCCACAAACCACCGGATCATTTCTAAAGGGATGGCTCTGTGGAGCCGGGACCGTCGTGTGCACTTTCTCTGGTTATCACAAGAGCTGGACATCAACCATTTTCCGGCAGATTTCACTTTTAACAAGAGATTTTGTCATGGAAAGCCGAGCAGAGGCTTCGCGCGTCACGATGGATTCGCTACTGGAGCGAGACAAAACCACCTCCATTTTGGTCTCACAGGACGGCTTTGAGATGGCGTTCAGACAGCTGTCGGTGGTTTTTCCATCGAGTGATTATCTGAGAAATTGTGGATGTGCCTGGACATGCCAGAACATGTCCCGTGAGGCTTCATCATGGCGTTGCTGTGCGCCATGCGGCACCGCCGCGATGTGCGAAGCCTCCGCTCCTCTTTCCATGACAAAAACTCCTGTAACAGTGGAATGTGCCGTTCATTTCCAAACTGGATGCTGTGTTATCCGTCTGACTAGCACAGGAATTGTGAAAAGACGTGGACATCAGCACTTTTTCGGCACATTGAGACAGACGTGCGGAGGAATTCCGCGCGTCGCGGAGGTGTCGCATGGTGCAAAGCAACGCCGTGATGAAGCCTCACGGGGCATGTTCTGGCATGTCCAGGCACATCCACAATTTCTCAGATAATCACTCGATGGAAAAACCACCGACAGCTGTCTGAACGCCATCTCAAAGCCGTCCTGTGAGACCAAAACGCCATTTCCTGACAATGAAAATCCGCCGATAGGGTGGACCACTCCTCACTCAAAGCCTGCTCACAGTCAAATGACGCAACCGACAGGCGTGGAAAAACTTACGCATGCACACGAGGGTTCAAGCTTGTCTGACGCAATCACACGTGATTCAAATCCATATGGTTTTTGAAAAAAATAATAAGGTCCGATACTTTTCTAATAGACCTCGTACATTCACACACACACACACACAAACACACACAAATGTTTTGAAGGTTCCCGGTTAAAATCCAACCCTTACCATTGTCCATGTGATATAGTGATGTGTCAGAAAGGAAATCTGGTGTAAAACATCTGCCAAATCAAAGTGCAGGTCTGTGTCTGTGGCCCCTGTCACCACTTGCCCTGCACCTGCCATTATGTCTTAGTCCCTCACTTATATCTGATTATGTTCTCACTTCACTTTACTGCACCTGCCTTGTGTCTTTTTCTCGCACTTTGATTCTGTCTGCTTTGTGTTGTCAATCGCTCACACTCTTGGCACCTGTTCACGCATCTTTGTATCTTACATCACTACACTTTGTGCACTCCCTTCCTCACTATCTTTCCCCATGTATAATCTTTGTCCACTAGCCACACCCCTTTCTAGATGATTTCTCACATGCACCTAGTTAACACCTGCCTTATTTAAACACCTCCCAGCCACACTCCCCTGCCAGTTTGCTGTTGTTGTACACATTCCAGCCTTGTTCCTTGCTCCATTTTGTCTGCCAATATTTTGACTTGGCCTCATTTTTTATCTCGTTTTATCTTGCCTCTGATAGTCCTTACACTGTGTTTTTAACCTGTGCCTGTTTTATGATCTAGATCTCAGCCTCTCGTCCTTTTGCTACCTTTGCCTTGCTGCTTGACCACCTATGTAAAACCTCTGTTGTACTGATTAAACCTTTTTTTTTTTAACTCTATCAGTTGTGTGAGCTTGCATTTGGGTCCACCCTGTTTGTGCCACGCCTCACAGCTCCAGGTGAAAAAATTTTTTAAAGCCATAGGGGAGTTGCTTTACTGTGAATGGTAAATGAACTGCCTTTATTCTGCCCTTTTCCTTCTGAATCAGAAGCTCTAAGCACTTTATAGTGATCCCAATGTTTAACCACTAGACCATCACCTCCCCACCACAGTATTCATTTCATTTTTTCCACATGTTGTTATGTTACAGGTTTATTTCAAAATAGAGTAAATTCATTTTTTTCCCTCAAAACTGTACTCAATACACCCCATAATGCCACCATGAAAATTTTTTGTTGTTGTTGTTTTTTTAATTAAAAATAAATATTCTTGAATATGATGCCACAAGCTTGGTGCACCTATCTCTGGGCAGTTTGGCCCATTCTTCTTTGCAGCACCTCTCAAGCTCTGTCAGGTTGGACGGGGAGCGTCGGTGCACAACCATTTTCAGATTTCTCCAGAGATATTCAATCGGATTCAGGTCTGGGTTCTGGCTGGGCCACTCAAGGACATTCACAGAGTTGTCTTGAAGCCACTCCTTTGTTATCTTGGCTGTGTGCTTAGGGTCATTGTCCTGCTGAAAGATGAACCGCCACCCCAGTCTGAGGTCAAGAGCACTCTAGAGCAGGTTTTCATCCAGGATGTCTCTGTATATTGCTATATTGCTGCATTCATTTTTCCCTCAATCCTGACTAGTCTCCCAGTTCCTGCTGCTGAAAAACATCCCCACAGCATGATGCTGCCACTGCCATGCTTCACTGTAGGGATGGTGCTTGCTTTCCTCCAAACATGATGCCATAGAGTTCAATCTTTGTCTCATCAGACCAGAGAATTTTGTTTCTCATGGTCTGAGAGTCCTTCAGGTACCTTTTGGCAAACACCAGGTGGGCTGCCATGTGCCTTTTACTAAGGCACATGGCTTCCATCTGGCCACTCTCCCATACAGGCGTGATTGGTGGATTGCCGCAGAGATGGTTGTCCTTCTGGAAGGTTCTCCTCTCTCCACAGAGGAATGCTGGAGCTCTGACAGAGTGACCATCGGGTTCTTGGTTACCTCCCTGATTCAGGCCCTTCATCTCCGATTGCTCAGTTTAGATGGGTGGCCAGCTCTCGGAAGACCACTTTGTTCATTGGAACCTTCAAAGCAGCAGAAATGTTTCTGTACCCTTCACCAGATTTGTGCCTCCAGACAATCCTGTCTCAGAGGTCTACAGACAATTCCTTTGACTATGTGCTTGATTTGTGCTCTGACATGCACTGTCAACTAAATTCAAAATTCAAATTTATTAATTTATATAGTGCCAATTCACGACAAACTCGTCTCAAGGCTCTTCACACAACATAAAACAACAACAAAAAAAAACAATTAAAAATTTAAAACACAATAAAAAGATGACCATAAAATCAAATCAAATCAAATCAATTTAATTTATATAGCGCCAAATCACAACAAACAGTTGCCCCAAGGCGCTTCATATTGCAAGGCAAAAGCCATACAATAATCACAGAAAAACCCCAACGGTCAAAACGACCCCCTGTGAGCAAGCACTTGGCGACAGTGGGAAGGAAAAAAACCCTTTTAACAGGAAGAAACCTCCAGCAGAACCAGGCTCAGGGAGGGGCAGTCTTCTGCTGGGACTGGTTGGGGCTGAGGGAGAGAACCAGGAAAAAGACATGCTGTGGAGGGGAGCAGAGATCAATAACTAATGATTAAATGCAGAGTGGTGCATACAGAGCAAAAAGAGAAAGAAACAGTGCATCATGGGAACCCCCCAGCAGTCTAAGTCTATAGCAGCATAACTAAGGGATGGTTCGGGGTCACCTGATCCAACCCTAACTATAAGCTTTAGCAAAAAGGAAAATTTTAAGCCTAATCTTAAAAGTAGAGAGGGTGTCTGTCTCCCTGATCTGAATTGGGAGCTGGTTCCACAGGAGAGGAGCCTGAAAGCTGAAGGCTCTGCCTCCCATTCTACTCTTAAAAACCCTAGGAACTACAAGTAAGCCTGCAGTCTGAGAGCGAAGCGCTCTATTGGGGTGATATGGTACTACGAGGTCCCTAAGATAAGATGGGACCTGATTATTCAAAACCTTATAAGTAAGAAGAAGAATTTAAAATTCTATTCTAGAATTAACAGGAAGCCAATGAAGAGAGGCCAATATGGGTGAGATATGCTCTCTCCTTCTAGTCCCTGTTAGTACTCTAGCTGCAGCATTTTGAATTAACTGAAGGCTTTTTAGGGAACTTTTAGGACAACCTGATAATAATGAATTACAATAGTCCAGCCTAGATGAAATAAATGCATGAATTAGTTTTTCAGCATCACTCTGAAAAGAAAAGAAAAAGAATACAAGAATAAAAACACATCACAACACTAATGATAAAACAGGGAAAACAAATGAATCTTTAAATGTGACTTAAAACTCTCCACAGTATCAGACTGCCGAATGTGTGCTGGGAGATTGTTCCACAGAGCTGGAGCACGGTAGGAGAAAGCTCTGTGACTGGCAGACTTTTTATTCACCCTGGGAACACACAGAAGTCCTTGCACCCTGAGAACGCAGGGCCCGAGCCGGTACATAGGGGCTTACCAGGTCAGCCAGATAGGGAGGTCCAAGTCCATGAACAATTTTATAAACTAATAACAGTACTTTAAAATCTGATCTTGCAGCAACTGGTAGCCAGTGCAGGGACGCCAAAACGGGCGTAATGTGGTCAAACTTTCTGCTTTGTGTCAAAAGTCTGGCAGCAGCATTTTGAATCAATTGAAATCCCCTAATCCTGGACTGCAGTAAGCCAGAAAATAGAGCATTACAATAGTCCAATCTAGAAGAGACAACTGCATGAATCAAAATCTCAGCATCACCCATAGATAGGATGGGACGAATCTTCGCTATATTTAGCAAATGGAAGAAAGCAGTCCTCATAATGTCTCTAATGTGGAGATCAAAGGACAATGTAGGATCAAAAATTACTCCAAGATTCCTCACTTTATCCGTATGATGTATAACACACAAACCTAAACTAAGTGCTAGCTGATCAAATTGATGCCCATACCTCGCTGGACCAAGAACCATAACTTCAGTCTTATCAGAATTTAAAAGTAGGAAGTTACTAGACATCCAACTTCTTAGTGATACAAGGCAATCTTCCAAAGATTTTATGTGAATGAGATTACCAGCAGTTATTGGCACGTACAATTGAGTGTCATCAGCATAGCAATGAAAGGGAATCCCAAAGCGCCACAGTATATTCCCAAGGGGTACTACATAAAGGGAAAAAAGCAGGGGGCCTAAAACGGATCTTGGCGGAACCCCAAACTTCATGTCCCTACGATCAGAGGAGGTGCCATTACACAATACACAGTAAGAACGACTGGACAGGTATGATGTCAACCATGCAAGAGCAGTTCCAGTAATCCCAAAGTGATTCTCCAGCCTATTGAGTAAAATATGATGATCCACAGTATCAAACGCAGCACTAAGATCCAACAGCACCAAGACTGTAGCGGTATCTGAGTCCATTGCTCGCAAAAGGTCATTCACTACTTTAGTAAGTGCTGTCTCTGTGGAGTGATATTTTCTAAAAGCAGACTGCAGTGGCTAAAAAGATTATTCTCAGTGAGGTAGTCCACGAGCTGTCGCGAAACCACTTTTTCCAGGATTTTAGAACAAAATGATAGATTTGATATCGGTCTATAATTTTTCAATACACTAGGGTCGAGATTGGATTTCTTAAGTAATGGTTTAATCACTGCAGACTTGAAACATTCAGGAACAGATCCAGAAGTTAATGAGAGATTTATCATTTCCAGCACAGTCGGTCCAAGATTGGGCCACAGGTCCTTAAACAGTTTTGTTGGTATAGGATCAAATAAACAGGTTGCATTTTTAGTAGACGTCATGAGCTTCGTCAGCGCACCTAGCGCTATACCATCAAAATCTGTAAATCTAGGTAACACCTCAGTGGGCGGATCCACCTCCATAGCAGTATGCGGTGGCTGGACCAAAGCCTGCTGAGATATGCTCAACATAATATCATCAATTTTCTTCTCGAAATAGTCCAAGAAGTCCTGTGCTGAAAAGAGAGAGTGAATAACAGGTGGCTGTCCATGAATGAGAAATGCTACAGTTTCAAACAAAAACTTTGAATTATGCTTGTTTTTATTGATCAAATCAGAATAATAGGCACGCTTTGTAGCCAGTAGTGCATGCTTATAATCTAAGACAGCATCACGCCATGCAAGGTGGAACACCTCTAATTTAGAACTACGCCATTTCCGTTCCAAACCTCGAGCCTTCTGCCTAAGGTCACGCAAGTAACCACTGAACCAAGGCGACTGCGCCCTGATAAGGCGTGGCCTTAAAAGAGGAGGCGCAACCTTATCCAGTGTAGCCTTGAGTGCTGAATTCAAGCCATCCGCAAGACTATCCACTGATTGAACATTCTCCAAACCTGAAGCCAATATTTCAGGCAGTCTGGCTTCGAGTTTAGTCATAGTTGAGGGATTAATGCATCGCCACAGAGATAGACAAGGCTTTCGGTCCACTAAACACGGCAACATAAATGCACACCTAATAAATGAGTGTTCAGAGACCACCGAGGCAAGAGGCAAAATGTCAATGTTCATGACAGCAAGACCGCGTGTGAGAACCAAATCAAGGGTATATCCACTAATGTGCGTTGAATCCTAAATGCATTGCTGGAATCCCAACGCATCCACAAGTTCCATAAATTGTTATGTGTCGACGCAGATTGAGGAGCGAACCTGCGTCAGACAGGACCCAGCACTAAAAATAACCAGAAAGTGGTTCCATCAACAAAAAACAATTTTTCACCTGTGCCTAAATAAATTATACAAAAAAACCCCAACCCAATGTCCTTCGAGAGGAGTGACTGCTGGCACGCTCTCCAGTGTTCATGGGGAGAGAAGTCCGGTGCTCCTGGACTCACTACCATCAAACAGACACCCCCCAGGTGGACACGACAAACTGACTCTCTGTTGAAGCACAGAAGATGTGAGGTACGTTAGCAGTTATAGCAATTTCTTTCACAAAACACATGCTATCAGCAACACATCAAGGTCTGTACTTTTTATCTTTATGCACATGAGCAGCTTCTCACAATAAGTGGAGGATCACTTATCCTGCACGCCACAGCAGTGAGAAGCAAGCCACACCATTCTTATCACAATTTCACGTATACTATGTAGCAAAACATCAAGTTACTATCTACAATTAGTCGACCAGTTAATTACCTTTACTGTGTGCTGACAGCATGTGTCCTCACCCTTCCTTGCTTCACAGGCTTAATGTGTCAAACCCAGGTGCGGTCCTCAGCGTCTCACAAACGAACATCACAAGGTCGAGTTCCCGGCAGTTCTGCTTGGTTCACACATGCCTTAAAAGCAGAACGCCATCCAATTATCCGCTACAGCTGAAAGTCTTTAGGGCTGCACGTGAGCACCAGTCCCAGGTGCCTCACATGATATTGACGAGGGTGAGGATTCTTCAGCCAGCACCTTTTTTCCACAGACAAATCAGCTTCCATGCCACCTGAGGAGCAAAGAAAAGAAAACAACACCAAAACCTCCAGCCACACCCCCCAACACACAACAGTACCCCCCCATCAACGGGAAGCCCCCCCGGCGACCGACCAGACCAGGACCGAGAACAGCACCTCCCTCCGGGGTCCATACCAGGAAGCAGACAGCACCACGCTCCCAAGGTCCACCATAGACAGCAGGACAGGCACCGCAGCTGGAAGGCCGGCTGGAGTCAACAAAAGCCCCAAAACAAACCCCAACAATCCAACACACACAAAAAAAAACACAAAACCCACCCAACAACCTCCCCAGGGGACCATCCCATCAAACTCCGGGAAGAAAAAAAAACATCCCAAACACCAAAACCCAACATAGTCCCACAAACACAATATAAACAGAAATACACGAAAGGAAAATAACAAACAACCCTCCCAGAATGACCTGCAAAGACCAACCCCCCCCAGAAGGCCTTCATCACTTGTTCCAGGAGGAACAGCCAGAACCAAGATCCCACACAGGTCCCCAGGTGTACATAGAGTAAAACGGCGCCCCCCAGGGGACCGTACCATCAACCCCAGGAGGCGCCCCCCCCACAACCCTGGAACCCCAGACCCAGGCACACTCGGCCAGTTAGCCCCAAGCCAATTCCCCCCCAGAGGACCGTCCCATCAACCCTGGAGGCGGAACCCGGAAGGAAACAAAACAAAAGCAAAAATCAACCCCCGGAGGACTACCAAAAACAACCCCGGGGGATGGTAAAACGACTCTAAACCCCGTTACCCTCCCCGGCACCCCGAAAGACCCTAGGTCCCACCCAGAGCCCTTCGGCGGCTCAATAGCAGCGAACCGCTCACAATACTAAGCCGGAGAAGGGAACAGGAAAAAAGCTAGCCCGGCTCCAACCCCAAGGCGCAGCGGAGAACCGGAAAAACGTCCGGTGCCTCAACTCGACCATACCCCAGCCCCTCGGGAGGGGTGGAACCACCGAAATGGCAAATGGCAACAGATCGGGCCACCCCTCCGACCGAGGTAAGTCCCCGCAGCACCATGCCCCGGCAACACCAATGACAAACGGTACAAAGGCACGCCGAGGCTGGAGTGGAACCGGGCCCTAACCAAAACAAAAAAAACGCCTCTAACACCCCCCCCCCCCCCCCCCCCCCCCCCCCCCCCCCAGGTGCAGAGGTCTTCTGAGAATACTCAGTGACCAACCTGCACCACCCCACCACCCACAAGACAAACGGTCTTGGGGCAAGTGAGGCTGGGGTTAGGAATGTAGAGAAATAAAAAACAACAAAAGAAAACGACCCAACAAACCCAAACAGAAAATACCTAAAAACACATAAAAAAGCAATAAGGACAAGAGTCCAGGCGGACATCCAACCGCCGAACAGCCACTCCTCCCCCTCCAGACCAACCTACAAATCACCAACCAAAAATAGAAAAAAAAAGAGAGAGAAGAAAAAAAAACAATTACCCGTGCTAGGTTTTTTTTTTTATATATATATGTGTATTATATTGCCAGTCCCAGAACACTTGGAGTCACGTCACCATTATTCTTTTTGACGTCTAATAGTCGGGGCAATACAGAAATCTCTGCTCGACCGAGCTGCATGGGCTCGTCGACAGGAGGAGCCAGAGGTCCCGTCGGGGGAGCCTCAGTGGGGCGAAGAAGAGGCGGCCCAGACCTGTGTCGGGGAAAGCCCCGAGACGAAAAACCCCGCTCTGATGGGCGTCCTCCCCCGCGTCCACGCTCCCTCATCCGATCATCCAGACGAATTACCAACGATATTAGCTCATCTAAATCGTTTGGTTCGTCACGGACCGCCAGCTCGTCCTTTAATGACTCATTTAACCAGAAAGCTGCGGCATTCCAACCTGACCGAGCAGAAAAAATCCGAAAGTCCACGGAATACTCCACCGCACTCCGCCTCCCCTGCCTAAGATTCAGTAACCGTTGAGCAACGGTATTCGTTTTCACCGGATGATCAAAAACCAGTCGGAACTCCCGGGAGAAATCCTTAAAGGACCCTACAATGGCGAGTCGTTACTCCACAACGCTGTGACCCAAACTAAGGCGTCACCTCGGAGCAAATTTGTCACATATGAAACACGGCTCCCATCAGAAGAGAAGGAAGCCGGTCGCTGAGCAAAAACCAGAGAACATTACATCAAAAACGAAGCACAAGCCTCGACATCTCCCGCATAAGGCTCCGGATGACAGATAATCGGTTCGAACACCGAATCCCTGGGTGACGGAGTTATCTGCCCCGGTATCGCTGATGCCACAGCTGACGCAGCAGGAAGCGTAACGACTTGCGCTGCAAGCTCCATAACACGGGCGTCTGTTTGTTTAATTTGATTTGCGAGATGCTGTAATTGCTCCCATATTTTCTCCAAGTGTTCTTGGACTTTCTCGGCAAAAGGAACCGCCTCTGCCGCTGGGTCCATTATGGAATGGCCGGGAACTACTGTTATGTGTCGACGCAGATTGAGGAGCGAACCTGCGTCAGACAGGACCCAGCACTAAAAATAACCAGAAAGCGGTTCCATCAACAAAAAACAATTTATTTTTCACCTGTGCCTAAATAAATTATACAAAAAAACCCCAACCCAATGTCCTTCGAGAGGAGTGACTGCTGGCACGCTCTCCAGTGTTCATGGGGAGAGAAGTCCGGTGCTCCTGGACTCACTACCATCAAACAGACACTCCCCAGGTGGACACGACAAACTGACTCTCTGTGAAGCACAGAAGATGTGAGGTACGTTAGCAGTTATAGCAATTTCTTTCACAAAACACATGCTATCAGCAACACATCAAGGTCTGTACTTTTTATCTTTATGCACATGAGCAGCTTCTCACAATAAGTGGAGGATCACTTATCCTGCACACCACAGCAGTGAGAAGCAAGCCACACCATTCTCATCACAATTTCACGTATACTATGTAGCAAAACATCAAGTTACTATCTACAATTAGTCCAACAGTTAATTACCTTTACTGTGTGCTGACAGCATGTGTCCTCACCCTTCCTTGCTTCACAGGCTTAATGTGTCAAACCCAGGTGCGGTCCTCAGCGTCTCACAAACGAACATCACAAGGTCGAGTTCCCGGCAGTTCTGCTTGGTTCACACATGCCTTAAAAGCAGAACGCCATCCAACTATCCGCTACAGCTGAAAGTCTTTAGGGCTGCACGTGAGCACCAGTCCCAGGTGCCTCACATGATATTGATGAGTGTGAGGATTCTTCAGCCAGCACCTTTTTTCCACAGACAAATCAGCTTCCATGCCACCTGAGGAGCAAAGAAAAGAAAACAACACCAAAACCTCCAGCCACACCCCCCAACACACAACATAAATGACTTGAAAAGGGGATCAGAGGGCTTATTTATATGAATGTTAAAGTCACCAATAATCAAAATGTTGTCCGCACTAGCTGACAGGCTAGAGATGAACGCACCAAATTCATCTAAGAATTCAGAATATGGGCCAGGAGGCCTATAAACAGTGACAAAATAACATGACTGATTTCCACACTTCTGACCCTGACAATATGTAGCATCATGAGCAGAGCAGAGAGTCAGATCAGTCAATCAATTTTTCAATCAATTTTTTTATATAGCGCCAAATCACAACAAACAGTTGCCCCAAGGCGCTTTATACTGTAAGGCAAGGCCATACAATAATTATGTAAAACCCCAACGGTCAAAACGACCCCCTGTGAGCAAGCACTTGGCTACAGTGGGAAGGAAAAACTCCCTTTTAACAGGAAGAAACCTCCAGCAGAACCAGGCTCAGGGAGGGGCAGTCTTCTGCTGGGACTGGTTGGGGCTGAGGGAGAGAACCAGGAAAAAGACATGCTGTGGAGGGGAGCAGAGATCGATCACTAATGATTAAATGCAGAGTGGTGCATACAGAGCAAAAAGAGAAAGAAACAGTGCATCATGGGAACCCCCCAGCAGTCTACGTCTATAGCAGCATAACTAAGGGATGGTTTAGGGTCACCTGATCCAGCCCTAACTATAAGCTTTAGCAAAAAGGAAAGTTTTAAGCCTAATCTTAAAAGTAGAGAGGGTGTCTGTCTCCCTGATCTGAATTGGGAGCTGGTTCCACAGGAGAGGAGCCTGAAAGCTGAAGGCTCTGCCTCCCATTCTACTCTTACAAACCCTAGGAACTACAAGTAAGCCTGCAGTCTGAGAGCGAAGCGCTCTATTGGGGTGATATGGTACTACGAGGTCCCTAAGATAAGATGGGACCTGATTATTCAAAACCTTATAAGTAAGAAGAAGAATTTTAAATTCTATTCTAGAATTAACAGGAAGCCAATGAAGAGAGGCCAATATGGGTGAGATATGCTCTCTCCTTCTAGTCCCCGTCAGCACTCTAGCTGCAGCATTTTTAATTAACTGAAGGCTTTTTAGGGAACTTTTAGGACAACCTGATAATAATGAATTACAATAGTCCAGCCTAGAGGAAATAAATGCATGAATTAGTTTTTCAGCATCACTCTGAGACAAGACCTTTCTGATTTTAGAGATATTGCGTAAATGCAAAAAAGCAGTCCTACATATTTGTTTAATATGCGCTTTGAATGACATATCCTGATCAAAAATGACTCCAAGATTTCTCACAGTATTACTAGAGGTCAGGGTAATGCCATCCAGAGTAAGGATCTGCTTAGACACCATGTTTCTAAGATTTGTGGGGCCAAGTACAATAACTTCAGATTTATCTGAGTTTAAAAGCAGGAAATTAGAGGTCATCCATGTCTTTATGTCTGTAAGACAATCCTGCAGTTTAGCTAATTGGTGTGTGTCCTCTGGCTTCATGGATAGATAAAGCTGGGTATCATCTGCGTAACAATGAAAATTTAAGCAATACCGTCTAATAATACTGCCTAAGGGAAGCATGTATAAAGTGAATAAAATTGGTCCTAGCACAGAACCTTGTGGAACTCCATAATTAACTTTAGTCTGTGAAGAAGATTCCCCATTTACATGAACAAATTGTAATCTATTAGACAAATATGATTCAAACCACCGCAGCGCAGTGCCTTTAATACCTATGGCATGCTCTAATCTCTGTAATAAAATTTTATGGTCAACAGTATCAAAAGCAGCACTGAGGTCTAACAGAACAAGCACAGAGATGAGTCCACTGTCCGAGGCCATAAGAAGATCATTTGTAACCTTCACTAATGCTGTTTCTGTACTATGATGAATTCTAAAACCTGACTGAAACTCTTCAAATAGACCATTCCTCTGCAGATGATCAGTTAGCTGTTTTACAACTACCCTTTCAAGAATTTTTGAGAGAAAAGGAAGGTTGGATATTGGCCTATAATTAGCTAAGATAGCTGGGTCAAGTGATGGCTTTTTAAGTAATGGTTTAATTACTGCCACCTTAAAAGCCTGTGGTACATAGCCAACTAACAAAGATAGATTGATCATATTTAAGATCGAAGCATTAAATAATGGTAGGGCTTCCTTGAGCAGCCTGGTAGGAATGGGGTCTAATAAACATGTTGATGGTTTGGATGAAGTAACTAATGAAAATAACTCAGACAGAACAATCGGAGAGAAAGAGTCTAACCAAATACCGGCATCACTGAAAGCAGCCAAAGATAACGATACATCTTTGGGATGGTTATGAGTAATTTTTTCTCTAATAGTTAAAATTTTGTTAGCAAAGAAAGTCATGAAGTCATTACTAGTTAAAGTTAATGGAATATTCAGCTCAATAGAGCTCTGACTCTTTGTCAGCCTGGCTACAGTGCTGAAAAGAAACCTGGGGTTGTTCTTATTTTCTTCAATTAGTGATGAGTAGAAAGATGTCCTAGCTTTACGGAGGGCTTTTTTTATAAAGCAACAGACTCTTTTTCCAGGCTAAGTGAAGATCTTCTAAATTAGTGAGTCGCCATTTCCTCTCCAACTTACGGGTTATCTGCTTTAAGCTACGAGTTTGTGAGTTATACCACGGAGTCAGACACTTCTGATTTAAAGCTCTCTTTTTCAGAGGAGCTACAGCATCCAAAGTTGTCTTCAATGAGGATGTAAAACTATTGACGAGATACTCTATCTCCCTTACAGAGTTTAGGTAGCTACTCTGCACTGTGTTGGTATATGGCATTAGAGAACATAAAGAAGGAATCATATCCTTAAACCTAGTTACAGCGCTTTCTGAAAGACTTCTAGTGTAATGAAACTTATTCCCCACTGCTGGGTAGTCCATCAGAGTAAATGTAAATGTTATTAAGAAATGATCAGACAGAAGGGAGTTTTCAGGGAATACTGTTAAGTCTTCTATTTCCATACCATAAGTTAGAACAAGATCTAAGATATGATTAAAGTGGTGGGTGGACTCATTTACTTTTTGAGCAAAGCCAATAGAGTCTAATAATAGATTAAATGCAGTGTTGAGGCTGTCATTCTCAGCATCTGTGTGGATGTTAAAATCGCCCACTATAATTATCTTATCTGAGCTAAGCGCTAAGTCAGACAAAAGGTCTGAAAATTCACAGAGAAACTCACAGTAACGACCAGGTGGACGATAGATAATAACAAATAAAACTGGTTTTTGGGACTTCCAATTTGGATGGACAAGACTAAGAGACAAGCTTTCAAATGAATTAAAGCTCTGTCTGGGTTTTTGATTAATTAATAAGCTGGAATGGAAGATTGCTGCTAATCCTCCGCCCCGGCCCGTGCTACGAGCATTCTGACAGTTAGTGTGACTCGGGGGTGTTGACTCATTTAAACTAACATATTCATCCTGCTGTAACCAGGTTTCTGTTAGGCAGAATAAATCAATATGTTGATCAATTATTATATCATTTACCAACATGCTCAAACAAATTATATTTATGACCCCCAACAGTCAATAAGGTAAACCTGGATTTATAAATAAAAGCAACACCCCCCGCCTTGCTTTGCACCATGAGACATGTGACCAAATGGGTACCCTGGTGGGCAGACCTCATTCAGAGGAAGAACAGCTGTGGGTTTGAGCCAGGTTTCACATAACCCAATCATGTCAACTGTGGGATCTTATATGTAGACAGGTGTGTGTCTTTTCAAATCATGTTCAATCAACTGAATTTACCCCAGGTAGACTCTAATTAAGCTGTAGAAACATCTCAAGGATGATCAGTGGAAACAGGAGACACCTGAGCTCAATTTTGAGCTTCATAACAAAAGCTATGAATACTTATGTACACGTGATTTCTGAGGTTTTTTTTTTAATTATTATTATTTTAATTTCATATAAATTTGCAAAAGTCTCAAAAGGTTTTTCACATTGTTATTATGGGGTATTTTGTGTAGAATTTTGAGAAAATAAATTAATTTAATCCATTTTGGAATAAGGCTGTAAAATAAGAAAAAAATGAGTGCAGTGGATACTTTCTGGATTCTCTGTACAGTCCAGGACAGGACAAAACAACATCACTTTTCTGTCCGATGTCCATGGCAAAAAACACATTCAATGACAATGAAGGATAAAAATGGACACTAATCTGTAAGTTCTCGTCATTTATTTATTTATTTATTTGTATGTGATGAAATCAGACATTTTATTAAAATGGATGTTCCACATAATGAAATACTGGCTGTGGATCATACATCGACCAACCAACCCTTCAGACAGAATTTTGCACAGAACACCCAGGGTATTGTGAGTGAGTTATACCCTGGGTGAGTATGTTGTACACTATAACACCGTGTCACCATTTTCCCAGTAAATATACGAGGTCTGTTAGAAAAGTATTGGACCTTTTTATTTTTTGCAAAAACCTGATGGATTTGAATCACGTGTGCTTGCATGAACCAACCTTGAACCTTGGTACACATGCGTGAACTTTTTCACACCTGTCAATTGCGTCAGTTGCTGGTAAGCAGCCTTTGTGTGAGGACGTGTTGTGTTCTCTGCGGATTTTCATTGCAAGGAAAATGGCGGAACAACTGGAGCAGCGCTGCATCAAATTTTGCCAGAAACTGGGCGACAGCCAGCTGGAAACCAATCGAAAGATTCAGACAGCTTTCGGTGACGATCCTATGGGCATCACACAGATTAAGGAGCGGTACAACCAGTTTAAAGACTTCCGCACAACGGTGGAGAGCGAGCCACACTCCGGTCGGCCATCAACATGCTGAAATGACCAGATCATTTCCAAAGTGAACGCTGTGGTGATGCGGGACCGTCGTGTGACTATCCGAGAAATTGCGGAAGAGGTGGACCTCAGCACTTTTTCGGCACATTCCACTGTGACAGAAGATTTGGCCATGAAAAGAGTGGCGGTGAAATTCGTGCAGAAGCTGACGGCGGAGCAAAAGCACCTTCGTGTTGAAGTCTCACAGGACATGCTGGACTCTGAAAAATGATGCCCACCTCTTGAAGCACGGTCCTGGCTGGGACCTCCAATGGGCCGCGGACTCTGAAAGAGGCTGCAACAAACATTACAGGTGTCCACTCGCTGACTCGCTCTGCTGCTTGCTAATGCTGCTTGCTAATGCAGGACACCCACCTGTGGTCTTTCTGTGTGGAGCTTGCGTGTTCTCCCCATGTTTGTATTGGTTCCCTCTGGAAGCTCCAGCTTCCTCCCACATCCAAGGGCATGCAGGTTACATGGATTGGAAACTTTAAATTGTCCATAGGTGTGAGTGTGTTGTTTGTCTGTATGTGACCCTGTGACAGACTGGCGTCCTGTCCAGGGTGAACCCGCCTCATGCCCTATAACTGCTGGGACAGGCTCCAGCACCACCATCCCCCCCCCACCCCCACCCCCATGACCCTTAATTGGAGTAAGCATTGAAGATGATTGAGTGTAACAAGTTTTTTTTAAGACAAGATTTTATTGATCCCCAGTGTCGGCCCAATAAAATCTTATCTTTTATCTCAAAATATTGCACTTCTAAAGACTGTATATTCTAAATATTTTTTAAGTAAACTGCCTGCCATTGAACCTTTAGCAACAGACTGGGCTACAAGAAAAGCACTTCAAAATAATGTATTCAGGCTGTCAGATTAATTGCTATATCATGAGGCTGCCACTTCGTGTTATCTTGGATAAAATTAGGAACGCAGCAGCAGCCTGCTCACAGAACAGCGGCTTGTCCTGAACAGTGCTGCTGAGTTTGAGGCCGAGAGACACGGCTTCACGCCTGATGTGGTTCCTCGCCACGGCCCACTTCACAATCAGCGTAGATCAATGTTTCTGACCCACAGTTTAAGACGCGCCCCATCCTTAATTTCTATGCTCTGGCTGCTGCTCCATTAAGTAAATCATCAGTGCTCAGTCTGATCAATCCGCCATTAAGTTTTCTTCAGCCTGTTTGAATGGAGGTGATGTCAGGTCACAGTCAGATTGGTTCTAAAATCCAGTGTCATCGCCCTGTGATATACTGGAGGCCTTCCAAGGTGAGCGCCACCTCTCGCTCCAGCCCCATTATGGATGTTCTGAATGATACAAAGAATTTGTATTATGTGCTCTTTCTCTCTCACACACACAGACACACACAATAAACAATAACTCAATAAATCAATAAATCTATACAAACATTTAAATGTCTAAATCCACACCGTGCAAACTGTTTCTGCACTTTTATGGCTTTCAGGCTGCAGAGAAATCCAGGTGGCCACTGACATCTGGTGGCAGCTCAACACCTCTGCAGCCAAAAAAAAACCCCTCTGAGCCCTAAAACAGCCAAAAAAAAAAAAAAAAAAAAAAAAAAAAAAAACCCTCTGAGCCCTAAAACAGCCAAAAAAAAAAACCAAAAAAACAAACAAAAAAAACCCCTCTGAGCCCTAAAACAGCCAAAAAAAACCGTCTGAGCCCTAAAACAGCCAAAAAAAAACCCTCTGAGCCCTAAAACAGCCAAAAAATAAAAAATAAAAATAAAACCCTCTGAGCCCTAAAACAGCCAAAAAAACAAAAACAAAACAAAACCCTCTGAGCCCTAAAACAGCCAAAAAAAAACAAAACAAAAAAAACCCTCTGAGCCCTAAAACAGCCAAAAAAAAAAACAAAAACCCTCTGAGCCCTAAAACAGCCAAAAAAAAAAAAAACCCTCTGAGCCCTAAAACAGCCAAAAAAAAAAAAAAAACCCTCTGAGCCCTAAAACAGCCAAAAAAAAAACCCCTCTGAGCCCTAAAACAGCCAAAAAAAAACCTCTGAGCCCTAAAACAGCCAAAAAAAAAAAAAAAACCCTCTGAGCCCTAAAACAGTCAAAAAAACCCTCTGAGCCCTAAAACAGCCAAAAAAAAAACAAAAAAACAAAACCCTCTGAGCCCTAAAACAGCCAAAAAAACAACAACAACAAAAAAAACCCTCTAAGCCCTAAAACAGCCAAAAAAACAACAAAAAAAAAACCCTCTGAGCCCTAAAACAGCCAAAAAAAAAAACAAAAACCCTCTGAGCCCTAAAACAGCCAAAAAAAAAAAAAAAAAAACCCTCTGAGCCCTAAAACAGCCAAAAAAAAAACCCTCTGAGCCCTAAAACAGCCAAAAAAAAAAAAAAAAACCCTCTGAGCCCTAAAGCAGTCAAAAAAAAAACCTCTGAGCCCTAAAACAGCCAAAAAAAAAAAAAAACCCTCTGAGCCCTAAAACAGCCAAAAAAAAAAAAAAAAAACCTCTGAGCCCTAAAACAGCCACAAAAAAAACCCTCTGAGCCCTAAAACAGCCAAAAAAAAAACCCTCTGAGCCCTAAAACAGCCAAAAAAAAAACCCTCTGAGCCCTAAAACAGCCAAAAAAAAAACCCTCTGAGCCCTAAAACAGCCAAAAAAAAAAAAAACCCTCTGAGCCCTAAAACAGCCAAAAAAAAAACCCTCTGAGCCCTAAAACAGCCAAAAAAAAAAAAAAACCCTCTGAGCCCTAAAACAGCCAAAAAAAAAAAAAAAAAAAACCTCTGAGCCCTAAAACAGCCACAAAAAAAACCCTCTGAGCCCTAAAACAGCCAAAAAAAAAACAAAACCCTCTGAGCCCTAAAACAGCCAAAAAAAAAAACAAAACCCTCTGAGCCCTAAAACAGCCAAAAAAAAAAACAAAACCCTCTGAGCCCTAAAACAGCCAAAAAAAAAACAAAACCCTCTGAGCCCTAAAACAGCCAAAAAAAAAACAAAACCCTCTGAGCCCTAAAACAGCCAAAAAAAAAACAAAACCCTCTGAGCCCTAAAACTGTTGCGTGGGCCGCTGAAGAGGAGGTACTGCTGGCCCACTACCACCAGAGGGCGCCCTGCTTGGAGTGCGGGCTCCAAGCACGAGAGGGCGCCAGACCCAGAGGAGGTGACAGCTGTCACTCATTACTCCAGCTGTCACTCATCTACACCACCATATAAGCCGGACTGCAACTCCACCTCCCCGCCGAGAAATCGACTACCAGTACCAAGGTAATTTCTCTGCTGACTGACACATTGTGTAACCAACTGAACTTCTATTGCAGCCGTTTTCCTGGTGCTTTCCTTGTCTGGAGGATTGGCGTTTGGTGTGACAGTGACGGCTTCACCTCGCACCCCGTCCCAGATAAGTGGTTGATCAGGAGCTGCACGAGTGTGTGTGATTTGGAGGTGGAGGTGCTCCCTCCTAACGGTGTCTGGACTGTAAATTACTGAGTGTGCGGACTCACACTCATACATCATCTTTCTGTTTTCTGCCAGCAGTACCAGGGTCGACAGCCGAAGACAGAGGCCACCTGGGGACTCGGGACTTGGCGGCTCCGGTGTTCTTCAGACCGTTGGTGGTGGAGGCCGTGTGGGACGCGGCTTCTCTCTCGTCGGGGGTCTCCTATCTTCGAGCCTGCCCACACGTCACCTGGTGTTTATTGACTGTGAAAATTAAGACACGTTTCGTTGTGTATTATCACAACATTAAATTGTTACCTTTTGGCTTACTTATTGTCCGTTCATTTGCGCCCCCTGTTGTGGGTCCGTGCTACGACACCTTCCCAACAATAACAGCCAAAAAAACCCCTCTGAGCCCTAAAACAGCCAAAAAAAAACCCCTCTGAGCCCTAAAACAGCCAAAAAAAAAAAACCCTCTGAGCCCTAAAACAGCAAAAAAAAAAAAAAAACCCTCTGAGCCCTAAAACAGCCAAAAAAAAAAAAAAAAACCCTGAGCCCTAAAACAGCAAAAAAAAAAAAAAAACCCTCTGAGCCCTAAAACAGCCAAAAAAAAAAAAAAACCCTGAGCCCTAAACAGGCAAAAAAAAAACCCTCTGAGCCCTAAAACAGGCAAAAAAAAAAAACCCTCTGAGCCCTAAAACAGGCAAAAAAAAAAACCCTCTGAGCCCTAAAACAGGCAAAAAAAAAAAAAAAAACCCTCTGAGCCCTAAAACAGCCAAAAAAAAAAAAGCCCTCTGAGCCCTAAAACAGCCAAAAAAAAAAGCCAAAAAAAAAAAAAACCCTCTGAGCCCTAAAACAGCCAAAAAAAAAAAACCCTCTGAGCCCTAAAACAGCCAAAAAAAAAAAAACCCTCTGAGCCCTAAAACAGCCAAAAAAAAAAACCCTCTGAGCCCTAAAACAGCCAAAAAAACAAAAAAACCCTCTGAGCCCTAAAACAGGCAAAAAAAAAAAAAAACCCTCTGAGCCCTAAAACAGCCAAAAAAAACCAAAAAAAAAAACCCTCTGAGCCCTAAAACAACCAAAAAAAACCAAAAAAAAAACCCCCTGAGCCCTAAAACAGCCAAAAAAACCAAAAAAAAACCCTCTGAGCCCCTAAAACAGGCAAAAAAAACAAAAAAAACCCTCTGAGCCCTAAAACAGCAAAAAAAAAAAAAAAACCCTCGAGCCCTAAAACAGCCAAAAAAAAAAAAAACCCTCTGAGCCCTAAACAGGCCAAAAAAAAACCTACCTAAAAAAAAAAAAAACCCTCTGAGCCCTAAAACAGCCAAAAAAAAAAACCCTCTGAGCCCTAAAACAGCCAAAAAAAAAAAAAAAAAACCCTCTAAGCCCTAAAACACCTTTGACATTTTTATTGTGTAAGCTGTGAAAAAGTCCAACATTCAGGAATATTTTCACAGGAATTTTAATGGCATAAAAACCTCTAAATATTTAACAAATCTAAAACCTGACTTCTGTTGATTTCACTTCTAAATACTTTTTGTGGCTGATTTTTGTTTTCAGACAGAAATCTTTAAAATGAGAGAGAATTCAGATGGATCAGAGCAGAACCAGAAAGCCTTCAGAAATTTGAGAAGAGGGTCCTGCAAGTTGAAGGGTTCTGTGAAAGATGTCGACCTTACTGAGATACATTCAGATGTTTTCAGTGGTGCATCTGCACAGCTGCCGAAGCAAAGAGAATGCCCAAAAAGCATGTGCCTACAGCTACACAGAGTTTGAGGGAAGCCAAAAGGGTCAGAATTCAAGAAAGAATCTCATAATGAAGTTCATGCTCCTAAGAAATGATGGAGACCCAAGGTGTCCTTGAACAAAAGTACACTTGAGAAGGCTGCTGCCAGTCAAAATGACTTCTTTTTGTGGCGTTGCATGAATGTCTTTGTGTCACTGGATTCCCTCAAAATAAATAATTTATGGTAATGTGTAGTACACCAAAAATACCACTAGATGGTGGGAAGGATCTAGATGGAGTTGTTGAGACGGCGATATTTCAGTTTTTTGAATTGCTAAACACTAAACTGCCTGAACCAAAGTCACAGTGGCCCGAATTCATTTCCTGAATCAAGCAACTGTTTTGGCAAAAATGTACACAGTTTCCACCCAGTTAAACACAATTTGGAGATCTGATGCCATCTTTTTTGCAAAACTCAAAAAACATTCTCAATCAATAAACACAATTCTGTGATGCAGAACAGTCAGACACAGACGTCAGACATTAGACACAGTTACAGCACTGACTACGTTTACATGCAGCCAATAACCCTTTCATAACTGGAATATTAGCAATAACCCAGTTGCGCACAGCCATGTAAACACCCGCAAAAACCCGAATATGCTCATATTCCAGTTTTTAAAAACCTGAATATGACCCCTGGGTTACTCCTTTTCTAACCTGAATATCAGGTCATATAAATGCACATGGGAATATCCCCATAGAAAGGAACATTATTTTGTGTTCTGCACATGTCCTATCCACAAGGAAGCAGAGGTAAATGAGCATGGGGAAATCCAGACGCGGCAGCACAGCACCACACTTTTGGAGTAAGGAGTAAACCCAGTACTTCATTAGTATCGTGAAAGACATGAATATAATGTCTTTTATTGATGGTAGAAAGTACCAAGATAGCGACATTTGCAAGAAGGTGGCTGAAAAGTTACACGAAGCAGGATTTGCACAAATGCCAGACCAAATCAAGCACCGGTGGAAGAGGTGTGTCACTGTTTAGATTGGGATATTCCAAATGATACCAATGACCATGTATACAGGAGTAGCTCTGTCTACTTAAGCATGTAAACGGATTATTCCTAATGATTCAGAAACCGGAATATTGACCTTATCCGGAATATTGACCTTATCCCGAATATTAACGGCATGTAAACGTAGCCACTGATGTCATCACTTATGCCTGATAACTCCAAACTTGTTGCTAATGATGTGATGAAGCCTACATGAGCCAGTTCAGAGGGCACAGGTGAGCTGAAGGTTGGTACAAATATGGAGGGCAACTGTCTGACAGGCAGAGGAAGACGAGGACGAGTGCGTGTCAGAGGTGGTGGGTGAGGAGGAAGACAAGGAGAACGAGGAAGAGCAAGCGTGAGACCAAGACCAAGAACAGTAATTTCAGATGAAATATGATCACCTGTCATTGATCATGTTCTTGTGCATAACTGTGAGGGAAGCAGAAGGGAGGGTCCAACCGAAGGGTCTCCCAGATCTTCATGTTATATATCATTAATATATGAAATAAACAACAATGGACCAAAACCTGAACCCTGGGGCACCCCACATGTGATCTTCACAATTTATCCCACATAAATGAAAATAGGGGAGGTGATGGTCTAGTGGTTAAGGTGTTGGGCTTGAGTCCAGAAGATCATGGGTTCACTCCCCGCCTGACTGGAAAATCACTAAGGGCCCTTGGGCAAGGCCTTTAATCCCCTATTGCTCCCGGTGTGTAGTGAGCACCTTGTATGGCAGCACCCTGACATTGGGGTGAATGTGAGGCATAATTGTAAAGCACTTTGAGTGTCTGATGCAGATGGAAAAGCGCTATATAAATGCAGTCCATTTACCATTTTACCATTTACCATACCTATTGTGTAAATAAGTTGCTATCCACTCATATGCCAATCCCTTGATACCACACTTCTGCAATTTGTCCAATAATAAGGCATGATCTATGCTGTCAAATGCTTTTTGTAAATAAAAAACCCAACAGTGCATTTCTTAGTGTCAATTGCATTTGTAATTTGTTCAACAAAGTCAATTAAAGCCAATGAAGTTGTTCATTTTTTTTCTAAATCCATAATGCTATATGATGTTTAGCTATGAAATCATTCAACCTCCATGCAAATACCTTTTCCAGAATTTTAGAAAATTGTGGTAACAGTGGGATCAGCCTATAGTTAGAAAAGACATGTTTATCACCAGCTTTGAACAACGGCATCACTTTAGCTATTTTCATTTTAGAAGGACATTTCTCCATCATTAATGACAAATTACAAATGCAGGTTATTCATTCATTCATTCATTCATTCATCTTCTACCGCTTAGTCCATTCAAGGGTCGCGGGGAGGTGGAGCCTATCCCAGCAGCCATAGAGCGCGAGGCGGGGTACACCCAGGACAGGACGCCAGTCTGTCGCAGGGCCACAAACAGACAAACAAACACAGACACACCCACACACACACCTACGGACAATTTAAAGATTCCAATCCACCTAACCCGCATGTCTTTGGATGTGGGAGGAAACCGGAGCACCCAGAGGAAACCCACGCAAACATGGGGAGAACATGCAAACTCCACACAGAAAGGCCATGGGAATTGAACCCACGACCTTCTTGCTGTGAGGCAACAGTGCTAACCACTAACCACCGTGCTGCCCCATCAGTTATATTTTTTATCAAAAACATATCAAAATTTAAACTATCAGTTGATTTTTTTTTTTTATTTATGAACTATGTCAATTTTTTCAGTTTCATCTATTTCTTTAATAAACATTGACTCCAGAATTGTATTGGTTGTTGTTTTGCAGTTGTCCTAGGATTTTAGGGGATATAATTGAATTCGCAAAATTTTTACCCAGATTGACAAAATAATATTTGAAATGATTTGCTATAGCATTAGTGTGTTTAACAATTTAATATGTCAGCATTGAGTAATAGTCTCTGGTCCCCTCCCCTCTCAGAGAAATGATGTGAGGCATTTAGCAGGCTGACATCTTTGAATAGGTGGCTGGTGCAGTTTTGTTTAACCTAGGCTCATGCGTCACACATCACACTGTCAAAGTGAGGAACCTTGGAGTTATTTTTGATCCCATCAGAGAAGCCACCAGGACTGCTTTCTTTCACCTTTGTAATATAGCGTTGATTTGTTCCATCCTACATATGGCTGATGCCGAGACTCTGATACATGAATTTCTCTTCTCTGGCTTGCTGCAGTCCAGCGTTAGGGGTGTCTAATTGGTTCAAAGTTCTGTTGCCATAATTTTGACAAGAAGGACAAAGTTTGACCACATTTCACCAATTCTGACGTCATATACTGGCTTCCTGTCTCAGTGAAGTATGATTTTAAAGTTGAGTTACTAACCTACGTATAAAATTATTCAAGCACTACCACCTCCTTACCTAGCTGAACTAATTACACCCTATGTAGAGGCCCGTGCTCTGTGTTCTCAGGGCACTGGACTACTTTGTGACCCTAAAGTTAAAACAAGAGTCTGCATGCCACAGAGCCTTTTTTGACCATGCACCTGTCTTGCGGAATGATCTCCCTGCAGAGACAAAACAGTCAAATTCAAAAGACATTCAAGTCCAGATTAAAGATGCACCTATTCTCCATCTCATGTGGCTAACATACTGGTGAAGCATAGAACTATGCTTCCTCTTCTTTTAATTCATATAATTAGCAGTGGAACAGGTCACAGCCTCACTACACCTAAATTCTGGCTCTGTTAGAGAAGGACAGTTCTAGCTGCCGGTGACTGCCTTTTTCCAGCTGACTGATTCTGCTCTTTCTCTCTGTCCGAGACACAGATGAGACCTTTAACGGATGCTGGCCCTGCACCTCAGGATGTCAGACTGACCATAGGATGCCCTACATTTTCAAGACCTACCTATTCAACTACCTAAAGACCCAACATGGACTGACTTTTGATTTCAATTTTGGACTCTGTTTTTGTTGCTCATTGTTTTTTTTGTTTTTTTTGTTTTGTTTTGTTTTGTTTTGTTTGCCTGTTGCTTTGATTGTAAAGAAATTCTTGTAAATTGATTCAAATCCTTGTAACTGTTACAATGGTCTAAGCAGTGGGTCACTCCTCTGAGCCTGGTCTCCTTGTTTCTTCTGCATTATCATCAGAGGGAGTTTTTCCTTACACTGTCACCTGGGTGCTTGCTTTAGGGATTGGTGAGGTTAGACCTTCCTCATGTGAAGTGCCTTGAGACAGCATTGTTGTGATTTGGTGCTGTATAATTAAAATAAATAGATTGAAATTGAATGTGAATATGTCGTCACTTGTCAGTAACGTAACTGCCATAGTTTTGATGTCAACTTAGTTACCTTGGGTTTTTCCATTTCTTCATGAGTTTCTGAGCAGAAATTCAGACCTGACTGAGCATTCAATGCATTTTCCCCCAAGCTAGAAGTCAGAATAACTGACATTCTGAGTTTTTTGAGCATTGCATAAAACCTCTTAAACTAAGGATCTGTCCACACTGAGATGAGTTTGGGCATATCTGCAACAGTTTTGTATCATATCAGCATTTTGTCTACATAGAACCAGCATTTTCAGAGCCCAAAAATGCTACTTTTACCCAGAGCGCATAAATCTCAAAAGGGTCCACTTGCATTTTCATGTGTACAACCAATTCACAACTTTTGTGAAACAATGATATTATTGCCCCACATCTCTAACCTTGGCGTGAACCCCAGCTGCAAGACGTCACACAACAGCAACTATAAACTTATGTTCATGCTACAGAGTTCCTGAGCTTACTGGGGCTACTACAGCAAAATCTTCTGATCATCTTCTATAACAACTGCTCGCATCTTGTCCTGTTGTTGACTTACTGTATAATCCAGTGTGACTCAAAGCAAAAGTTCAACTGCTAATTTATGTTATTTTTCAAAGTTATTAGTCTGCAGCTATTTGTTTTATTTATTTCAAAGTTAGTTACCTCTTATTCTTATTTTCAAAAAAAATCATAGGGAGTCAAATCAGCCTGCTTTGTTCTGTTCAGTTTATATGAACGTTTTCCTGCACGTGTCCAGGTATTTGAACTGTATGTAGAAATAACATAAGCTGTGTCATCTTTATTCATTCGTTTTAAAGGTCAAATATGTTTTGTGGCTCTACAAGAATTTTATATGTGGAAAATAAAATTGTCTCAAAAATGTCTATTTAGACAGTAAAGGTTGCAGACCCCTGAACCTTTCATCAAATTTTCATCATACTAGTCTGGGAAGCAACAGGTATAACTGCTGCCCCCCCAAAAAAATCAGAGATTATAGAGCTCGCGTGGCAAGAATAGACATGTGGATTAAGTAACAAGAGTTGGGGCCCTTCACGCATAGTGCGAAGTTTGGTCGAATTGCGCACAAAGTGCACATGAAGCAGGAACCGTGTGCAAAACGTGTAAAATCGTCCCTGCCTCCAACGGCTCATACACCTGTTGCAACAACTATTTGCACACACCAGCGGCTAAAAGACAGAGTGCAGTGCAAGCCCATTGATCCCTCTCGTGGCAGGTGTTGGCCAAATTCCAGCTGACACGCACGAACATCTAACACCGCTCCTTTGGCACTTAGAAAATGTGTGGCCATTCACACTCTTGTCATCAGACAATCATTGTCGTGCTGGCAGTAAAATTTGTCTAAGTTCCCCACGAGTGTGGCTTTGGTGTGTGCGCTGAACTGAAGCAGGTGTGGAGATCTGTCATTCTGGACATCCCAGCTGGATAACATGCACTGTGTCTGGAAAGACATGAACTAACAATTGCCCACTGTGCCCAATGTGGTGCGTGTCTGTTTGCTGTCATCACGTGGACACACACACACACGCTCATGCACTTGCTGCATGCTGTTCATTTGGTGTGTCCAAAGTGCTTTGTATAATAAACCTGTTAATTCTGACAAACAGTCAACTTCCTGACTCTTCATTCCGCAGAGAGCCAGAGACCGCTGGTCCAAAATTAAGATTTTGCCCCGCTAAGCTGATGTCAGAAGTGGGATGCTCTCTGGACCATCAGACCAGACCGGACGGATGGCCAAACAGATATAGTAGGTAGGGATCTGCCTTGTACCCACTATTAATGGATGGAGGGCTGACCGGCTCCGGGTTCCCGATCGTCAGCGCAGCATTCCACGAACCGTGGATGTTGTACCAACAACACTGGTGAGAAAGGCTGTCATTTTTATTGTGGAAGTTAAAATTGACTGTTTGACAACCAGGTGTTGCAAGATAAATAAAACTTTATTTTAACTGAGTGTGGGCCCTGGTAAGAAACTCTTTAAAGACAAGTAGTCTGAGTTTCTGAGGTAAGAGTCAGCATAAAAAAGAGCTGACTCAAAGTGTAGAAGGTCAGAGACCTCTGAGTTGTAGGAAATAAAAGACGTTTTATTTCTAAGTTACAGGAGAATTTTGATTCTCTGAGTTTATGTAAGGGTCAAAGGTGCATCTGAGTTGTTGAAAATAATCATACTGCAGTGTGTTATCCAATTGTGGGAATAATGCTGGAGAAACATGGGGACAATTGTCTCGCACATATGGGTGAGAGATTTTGGGTTCCTAGCAGGAGGTAGCTTAAGCAGAAATCAATTAGACAAACTAAAAGAAAATATGGAGAAAGAGAAGGCAAAAATTATATCAAAAACGATAGTGAGGACAGTGGATGTGACAGACATAGAGAAATGTTATACTAATGTTAGAAATGTTATATTGCCATATGAATGTGATCTGAGAAATAAAAAAAAAAAAACAGAAAGAAGGGAGAAAGAATGTTGAAAAGAAGGAACTAGAGGGAAAAAAGAGACACACGTACACACACACACACACACACACACACAAACACCCACGGGACAAAATATTATCCACCTACTAATCTTTTCTCTCTCTCTCACCCCCACCCTACCTGAGCCTTGCTGGCCTGGGGTCAAGGTCAAGTCCACAAGGGGAAGACTGGTGTTCTGTTTATAGCGGACCCCAGCCAGATTCACCAGTTGCAGCGTCGCTACAGGAAATCTGACTGCTTTCTGTCACGCCTGGACACCGACAGGTGAAGAACTGACCAGCCTCTTAAAGATACTCGTTCCAGTCCAGCAATATCTGAAATCCAGGCTGTGGTTGAACAACAAGCAGCACAAAGACTGAGACTGGAGACAGTCACCTGGGATTGCACCAGCCAGTATGAACTGCATGTCAAAGCAGTCTGTGAGGACATCATCAAAGCCAAATGTCCAGCCACAGTGGACATGGCAGTGATCCAAGCCTGCAAACAAAATCCTGGTGAGACTGTGACAGACTTCTTCATTCGGCTGGAAAAAGAGTGCACTGCACACAGTGGACATGTGAGACCTGACAGAGCATATGATGCAAAGGGAGAAACACAGTTTGAAGCTGTCCTGAAGTCCTGTCTGGTCCCTGGCCTGAGATCTGAGATCCAACAGGGAATTGAGCAAACCCTGATCGAAGGATGGGCTGACAACAGAATAAATGACATTCTAAAACATGCACGTCATGCTGAAGCAAAGGAGGTGAGGAAAGCCACCAAGAAAAAAGACTGATCATAACACCATGATGAATGCCCCAGAGACATCTGCAGCCACCCTCACTATGATGTCTGTTGAGAGGGGGCATCCTCATCAAAGTGGCAGACAGAACTCTGATTGGAGGCCGATAGCCCCCAAACCAGAGACACTGAAGATCCAGACGGTTGTTTTATTTGTGGGACATTTGATCGCTGGTCCACTGAAGTGCCCATAATGCCATCCAGAGCACAACGCGGATGTGGAGGCTTCTCTCGTGGGCAAGGCAGATGCGGTGGAGGATGGGGTCCAGCCCAACAGAGCCAGGATACCCTCATGGACTGACCACAACAGATGCCAGCACGGCACATGGTGAATCAAACACACACAACACAGTCACACCCGCCGCGGAACACCACACAAATATAAATTTTGAGAGTAAACTAAATGATTATTTCAGTCAAAAACCAACACAAATAAAATTAAATAAGATACTGAATTAGAAAAACTCTCTAATCCATATCATATGTTTTTAAAACCCCAACCTTGTGAAATTTTGCCAACAGCTGTTCTAACTGTAAATGGGAGAAAACTGAAATTCATGATTGATAACAAGATCTTTGATGCAGAGCTCTGATTTTGAAGGTCTTGAACCTGAGTAGAACCATTTTCCAAACCAGCTCTGTGCCATTGGGAGACAGGAGATTATCAGTTTCAACATGAGTTTGTCATGTCACGAAAGTGTCCAATAAATTTGCAAGGTCGAGACATTTTGTACGCTTGTAATGCAGTCCTGTCTTGCACAGACCAGGGAATAACAATCTCCTCTTCTCCTGATTAGGCAGAGCTGTGTTTGTCAAAAGACTCAGTTGGGCCTGTGTTTGTCTACAGCTGGTCTGTGCAGCCTTCTACTGGTGAAACTCTGTTAGAGCTTGTGAAACACTTGACTGTAGCCACGTTTGATGTTATGAAGCTTGAAGATATGCACTGCACAGCCCATGTTGGTGAGTCAGACAGTGGTGACCCTCATTATGAGGATATATTCTTTCTGTGAAGCAGATGAGAGTCTGACTGTGACTGATGTTTATTTTAAAGACTCATTTGTTGCTGCTGCTGTTTTGCTGAATAACAGTCAGCAGGCAGTTTTTGATGTTTCTGACTCCACCCCTCATTCTAAAACATGGAAAAGTGTTGGTCCATTTGTGTCCAGCTGTGAAGCAGCAGGTGATTGGAAAAATACCAATGTGACAACAATTTCTTTCTCACCTTCCACTAATACATTTAGATGGAAAGTTGATGCTCAACTGACAGGCCATCGAGTTTTGTCAGTGTTCAATGACACTGAGGAGTGTTTTTCCTCCCACTTCCATGAAAATTTTGGAAGTTCCCTCCAACCTCACTTCTGTCCTTCCCACTTTGTGGGTGTGTCACAAGTATGACATAGGTTTGATCAAAGGTTGTGCTCCAGTTTCTATACAGCCTAAATCCTCTTTCAGGCCTATAAAAAAACAATATCCACTCAGGCAGGAAGCTGTGGATGGAATAACCTGTTTTTGAATTCCTGTTAGACGCAGAAATTGTGATACCCATCCAAAACTCTCCTGTTTTGACGCCAATATTCCCAGTGAAAAAGATTTGCCCTGCAGGACAACCCGCTGAATGGTGCTTTGTTCAAGATTTGCAAGCAGTAAATGCCGCAATCATACCACCAGCTGCTGTGGTACCAAATCCGCATACAATTCTGTCTCAGGTGATTCTCAGTTCTTCTCCGTGGTCGACCTCTCTAATGCTTTCTTTTCTGTTCCTGTGCATCCAGATTCTCAATTCTGGTTTGCTTTTACTTTCAAGGATCTATAGTATACCTGGACCCGCCTACCTCAAGGGTTCACTCGTAGCCCTCACGTGTTCTGTCAGGCTTTGGCTGACAGCTTGACCTCTTTGACCTTTTCACAGGGAACCGCCGTCTTGCAGATTGTGTGATTTTCCTGATTGTGTCTCCTTCTAAGGAGCAGTGTGAGCACAACACTTTGTTGATTCTTTCGCACCAAGCAAAGGGGGACATATGGTGTCACTTAAAAAAACTGCAGTTTGTAAAGCCCAAAGTTACTTTCATTGGCCACTTAGTGTCAGCAGAAGGCAAAGTCTGAGCTCCGCATGTTTTCAAGCCATCATTAATGTGCTCCGTCCACAAACAAAAAAACAAACATTGTTCCACCTTGAACCCAGCAACCCTGTTGCCTCTACCTGAGGATGGTTAGCCACATTCCTGTGAAACAACATTTCAGGAGGTTTTGACTCCCAGACCTGATCTTTCTTCTGTTCTCTTTTCAAACAGTGACATGAGCCTGTATGTAAATGGGTCTGCCTCTTGTGACTCTGCTGGTATTAATCGTGTGGGTTTTGCTGTTGTTTCGGATCATGAGGTTATGTCCATGGGTTCTCTTCCGTCCAACCTTTCTGGCCAGGCAGCAGGATTGGTTGCTTTAACAGAAGCGTGCAAATTAGCACCAGATTGGTCTCTTATGATTTACATAGACTCTGCTAATGCTTTTGGTGTTGTGCATGATTTTGGCACCCTTTGGTGTCACTGAGGGTTTCTGAAGTCCTGTGGCTCTTCCATCCTTCATGGACCTCTAGTTTCAGCTCTTTTGACTGCCTTCCTCTATTGCTGTTTGCAAGTGCTCATCCCATACTTCCCACACCAATTTCTTTAGGTAATGAATTATGTCTCCTTCTGGGCTTCCTGTTCTTTGCAATCATCCCTATATTGAGGTGGCACACTCCAGTAGGTGAATCAATTTTTTACAACTGGAATTATGCTCAAAAACCAGTGAATGATTCTTACACTCATATAGGCTTTTATCCAAAACCACATATACTATAACTGCACTGAATGAAGGAGAACCAGACTTGTTCCCTTTTCCTCACTATATGGATGATTCTGAGACAGAACCTGGGGGTTCTAGGGAATGTCTATGATTTTGAAGAATGTAATCCTATGACATGTCTTAAACTTGCAAAGGTGTGACAATACAGATGCTCTGTTGCATTCTCATTCATATGTATGATTTGTTATTTTGCTATGATTTCATTGATCATATATAATCAAAAGGGAGGAATCGTGAAAACAAAATAATTGTCTTCATGTGATGCCATGCTTATTTGATATTGTGTTCATTACTGTGGCAATGCACTGTGAAATGTCCTTGCTTAATCCAGAGACTCTTCATGCAGTTTGCACAAAATGACTAATAGCCACATGTTTCTGTCTAACCCAGAGTGACACAGAGTTTGTTCTGAACGCGCCTAACGGCAGTCTTAAGACAAAACATTTTTTGTGGGAATTCGTCTCTCCATAGCCTGTTTCCAGATGAAGTCATTTTCAGATAGCTACTGGTATCAGTTTGGGTAGATGAGCTCATGAGAACTTGCGCATGAACACCGTCTTGACCTGTGTACATAAGGGTGCACTCTAAGTGCTGATACACACACACTCTAAGACACTTGCTGTATGCTGTTCGTTGGTGTGTCTAAAGCGCTTTGTATAATAAACCTGTTAATTTTGACAAACAGTCAACCTCCTGACTCTTGCTTCCGCAGACAGCCAGAGACCGCTTGGTCTAAAGTTAAGATTTTGCCTCGACACGTCACCCACGTAAGCTCTGTTCCACATGACGCTGTGTCAGTTCTGGCGCGCCATCCACAAGACATGCGTGTCAGGCAGGACACGAGTGTGGGCCCAGCTGGACATGCGCCAGCAGATGTGGACATGAGAAGAGCAAAGTGCTTCTCATTCATTTCATGACTGTATGTCTGTGACCATGGGTCATCTACAGAGGAACAGACGGACCATATCTGTATTGCCTTATTGCTTGATAAGAGGGATTTAACATAAAATGCTGTGTTTTTTTATGGTGTATGGTTGTTTTTTTTTAATATGTCCATCTCTTTGTTGATTTCAGGCATTTTGCCCGCACTGCTTAGGCCAATGACGGTAGATCAGTGGTAAAGTTTCAGGCTGGCAATCAGTACAGTGCAGGTACAAATCCTGTGGGTGGTATGTTTTTTCTTGGGTTTTTTTTTAATTATTATTCCACATCAGTGGCATGATGTGGTTCCACAGGTCCCAACTGTTTTTTTTATTTATTCCGCATCAGCGGCTCTGTGTGGTTCCACAGGTACCAGCTGGTTTTTATGTTTTATTTATTCCACATCAGCAGCGTGATGTGGTTCCACAGGTACCAGCTGGCTTTTATGTTTTATTTATTCTACATAAGCGGCGTGATGTGATTCCAACGGTATACCGGCTGGTTTTTATTTAAACCACATCAGCGGTGCAATGTGGTGCACCTCGCACCGTGTTCCTGCTTGAAAGACACCGTCATGTGCATGAACCCTCCCACTGGAATCGCCTTCCCGTCGGCGCGATGTTTCGTGGTGTGCTAATTCGAAGTGTTTTGTGCTTTTCGCTGTATTCAGCCAAACCACACTATGTGTGAAGGGGCCCTAAAGGCTGTTTGGGTTACATATGACAAGCACAAGGCCAGAATTACAGAAAAGTGAAGTATAAGGTGCACAGTACATTCAAATGAAAGCAGAGGATCATTTAAGAAAATATTTATAACTTTACATACAAAATGAAAATGTTCTATCATGCTATAGATTTACAAATACAATATTAATTGAATACATGTGCATGATGTGATGATTAATGCTACGATGAGGCTCGCCATCAGAGGCTCTGAACTTCCAAATATCTGGGGCCACTACCTCAGACCAGGAGTACCAGTAACAAAATTAGTGCTGCTGGTCCTGATCAGTAGGCTCAAAAAATATTTCTCTAACCCTGGCAGACACTAAAAGTTTCCCACCACAGACAGAGCCAGTACTAAAAGATTTCACCTCCAGACAGCGCTGATACATGGGCCCATTCACAGATAACACAAAAATGGGCGAAAGAAGCAGAAACCAGCCGAAATTCTGCAAACAAAAAGGGGTACCACAAAACATTCCACCTGCTGTCAGTGAGAGACACACAGTTGGACAGGTGTTGTCATGGTTTGGGGCCGGGTTGTGTGTTGGACCCAAGAGCAGTAAGGCAGACACAGGAGGAGTTAACCAAAAGTTTATTGAACCAAACAAGGGAGAACTGCACAGTAGACAAGACAGACGGGGCAACTGGACTGGAACCAGGAACTGACAAGGCTGGGACCAGGAGGACAACAGGACCATAACCATGGACAGACAGGACTGGAACCCGGGACTGACTGGACAGGGACCAGGTGAAGTGAGCCTGTGGAGCTAGATGAACTGCAATGGAGATGAGAGGGCCGGTGAGTATGTGTAAGAGCACACCTAGACATAAATACACCAATACAAACTTAAATAGTTCCTTCATGGTAGGACTCAGGATCAAAGTTCAACTGCAGTTCAGGAACAAAGTTCAAAACATAAAAATAGAGTTCAAATCCAAGGTTCCGTTCAAATTCTAAGTTCAACAGATGAAAATATTGTTCAAAACCTAAGTTCAGTTCAAAGTTCAGGATCGAGTCTCAGTGTGTTCAGTATGACAATTCCCCAGAGGCACGCCCATGTGACTGGCAGATAGAGCAGGAATAAACTGTCTATTCTCTGTGTGCTGCACTCACAGATAACCAGTTACATTTATGTCAGGGATTTAGCTGTTGAGATGTGATCAGTAAGTGGATCTGCTCACAGAAGACACCAAAATGATTAAACAGCTCAGTTAGTAGAGAAACTACATTTCAGTGCTCACTGTTCCAGAACTGGCACTGACGGGGTTAACAGTGATTACAGAATAACCGCTGATCACTTTGCAACGCAGAATAGATCGGATGCTGATAATTTGGCAGCTGACACAATGGGTGAAAAACACAGGAGGAAGCCGGCAGATGCATCAGGGTATAAGCACTACGGCAGGTGGACGTGACCTTGGAATAAGCATGAATGAGCCACTTAAAATACAGAAGCCAGGTTTAGAGCTAGAACTCATAACAATGAATACTTATTGATGACTTAAACATTACAATCCCAAGGTGTAAGAAATACACTGACAGTTATATCTGAAGCGGAAAACCTCAGTGGAGATAAAGACTATATTAAGTCCGAACGCTTAACAGAGAAATCACCATTAATTAAGTCCAGGGACCGGGAAGCTCCACTCTAGTGCACTCTAAGCCTGGAATACCACAGGAGTAAAAACACGACGAGTCACATACTGCGCCTGGAAGCGGCAGTGGAAAAACATGAGGAGTTACATTCTGTGCCGAGAAGAGGCAGTAGAGGAAAACATGAGGAGTTACATTCTGTGCCGAGAAGAGGCAGTAGAGGAAAACATGAGGAGTTACATTCTGCCTGGACATGGGAGCCCACAGCGGAGGAGTTCGACAGGACGTACGGAGCGCGGAGACTCCAGTTCGGAAAAGTTAATAAGATTGGAGGTTCACAGCGGAAAAAACTCAGAGCTTCAGTTGTGGAGACGGAACTCCAAACAAAGCCAAACCAAAACAGAAGATTTAGGTTACCAGCTGAGAGCGATGGTATGGCACAGCTGGGTGCCCGTGGCAACCCGGTTCCGACCAAGAGGAACGCGGAGGTTCTTCAGGAGATGGTAAGGTAGGTGAGGAAAGAATCTGGCCCCGAACCATTCAAAGCGCCAAGGTTAAATGCAGAAAGATGATGAGCTGCCATTAGATTCAGCTGCGAGGCTCCCACTCAGCAGAATGTAAGTCAGCTGTGAGACGCCGCTCAGTCACTCCACGCGCTGACGTGACAGATGGGGCGGGGCACATGAGTAACATAGGTAGGAGCAGAGCCCTGACGTAATCCACAGCTGACACACCCATGGCCACTTCACCCAGCAGCTCCACCTCAACTTCACCTGGGAACACAGAAAGACAAACTAGCAGAACAGGGGCAAACCACAACAGGTGTGCCTGATAGCACTGCAGCGGTTTTGTTCTCACACTGTGTTTGTGCACAGTGAGAACGTGGAAAGTCGTGCACACAGCAGCAGAGAAAAAATAATTAAATTAAAAACACCACAATTTATAATACTTAATTCCTGTTATAAAGAGCGGACTTAGACTCTGCCTAGATGTATACCAGGAATGGAAATGATGTGGAATCTTCCTTTTATCTTTTACATGAATTACCTGATGTGCTCGTCTCATGAAGACATCAGCTGGGTTCTCGTGTCATGAAGAGCCGGCTCCCGTGTCATGAACACATCAGCAGCAGTGATGTGTTCATGACACTGCGTGCTGGATCACTGTCCAGTGCGCAGTGATCCACTGGTGACTGTGTTGCAAATGTGATATGTGTTTTAATTATTACAATGTGGGGAAATCCCGCAGTTACATGTGCCTCACAGTGGGATCCAACGTGGTGTGCTTATGTGGTGGTCAGCTTACAGGCACTGTATGTCCACAGCAAAGTGTATGAGCAAAGTGATCACACATGAATGAGTTCACAACTTTACCCTTATTTGTTTTATTTAATTTCCACTCTTTCTGTCTTTAATGAAACTACAATTTATGTGGTGGAAGTGACATCAGCCTGCCCGGCTGGCTCATTAATTTCACACTATGCTGAGCACTCAGATACTGGCAAGTCCTCATGTGATCATGTATGTACGTAATTATTAGCATGTCATGAGGGTGTGAGTGCCCGCTCACACATTGTGCATTGCATGTTCACCAGCTGAGTTGCACTAAACAGCGGTCTTCAAGTACAGACAGACCCAATACTAAAAGTTATCCACTGAAGACATAGCCGATATGTATCACATGTCTGTTTATGTATCACGTCCTGTACGTCCTGACTTGGGCTGATGTATCTGCATCAGCCCAAGTCCAAAGGGATTACAACAGAAATACAAACAAAAATAAGAACCATATAATTATCATCAATAGAATTCTCCCTAAAACTCTCTCACCTTGATCAGGCATCTTGGTTGAATGAAATGATCTGGATCCTGTATCAGGATGCTGCACTTGTCACCAGGAGTGTGTCATTGGTGGGGCTGAGAAATGGCTGGTCCTGATTGGATGAAAAGTGGTGCGATACAAAGCCTGTTATTTTCAATGTCTTTTTTATATCGCCCTGATTTAAGATTTGTATCTCCCTGATTTTATTGCCACAGTAAAATTGATAGGACAAGTGTATGAATTATCAGCCCTATTTTTTCTTATATCTCATGAGGGCTGGTTTATGAGTATAGGGCAGATTTCTATTGTAATATGAGATAATAAAAGTTTTCATCCACAGACAGACCCAATACTAAGACAGTTAAAGGACATTGATTGTAAAAATACCTCTGAAGGCTGAGACTGGCTGTCTTGTCTGCCACGACTGATGTTCACTCCGGCATGTTCGGTGTCTGTGTGTAAAGGAGCAGATTACTGCAGCACCTGTAAACTATCAGAAGACTCTCAACCTTCAGGCATTTCATGCAAACGCTCTGATAAACTCTCTCAAAGCCTTTTCCTGCTGCTGGGGAAATAAGAAAATACACAAATACTACAAGCCTGTTTGACGCCACGCAGCAGGTTTTCTGTCTTCTCCCATTCTGCCTTTGATGTCAAAGTGTGTTTTTTTTCCAAAAAACAAAACAAAAAAAAAACAAAGTGCACAACAGTTAGTGAATAATGGAAGAAAGTCAGCAAAGGCCCACTAATCTCAGCAGGCCGGCAGCCCGACGCATCACTGCTACTGGGCACACAGCATGACAAAATGGTACAGTATCACCACACACAGAAGATTCCCAGAGTGAAGAGAACAGAAACGGCAGCATTCCAGCAAACAGACATAGTGAGACTGCTGCCACGTTATGTGTTGACGACGTCTTCTGTCTCTCTTGTTTAAAGAGAGACAGAAGACATCTCTTTTTAAAGACATGCAGGTTAGGTGAATTGGAAACTTTGGAACTGTCCAGGTCTCCCTTGCAAAAGAGGTCTTTATCTCAATGGGACTAACCTGGTTAAATAAAGGTTAAATTAAAATTAAAATCGCCTCACTCCATGAGGGCGCACTCATAATCTGCAGTGTTTTCACTTCACCTCTCAGGATGACCTCAGCTCACTTGGAACTGTCACACAGGTCATAGTAAAAGCAGGTCCAGGTACCAGGTAATGAGGAACAGCTTTGGCCGAGGAGAAACCCAAAAAAGGACGGGAGCCTTCAGATTCTGCATCTTTCAGTTTGGAACAAATAGAATGAACAGATTTACATTCTCCAGTCCTTAAACCCCAGTCAAGGTGTGTGTGTGTGTGTGTGTCTCCCTCTCTCTCTCTTTCTCCCCCCTCTCTCTCTCTTTCTCTCTTTTCACACGTATTTACAAAATATTTACAAATGGCATTCAAATTTGGGTGCCACCAGTGTTGTTCTATCAAGATTATGATCCTTTTTGCACAGATATAACCTCAATAATGTGCTTCCTGACACATGGTGCTAAACAGCCCTGTCGGTGCCACCACTCGCCCATCATGACTTCTCCAGATTCCATCCACGCGGGATGTATGAAAGACATTCAGGAACTGGGAGAATTAGTGTCAACTCATCCTGTCCAGTGACATGTCACAGCATGTCACCGGACTTCTGTTGATCCCTCGCGTGCCCAGTGTGGGAATGAGAGAGGAAAGAAATGAAAGCGCAGCGGGAGTGGGGAGGAGGGATGAGCCTGGAAACACTGGCACGCCTTCAGTTTGACACTTCTCCCTCTCCTGCGCCCATCTCTCTCTTTCTTCTCTTTTGCTTTGCTGTCTAAAATGCATGTCCAGCCAAAGCCAAAAACAGAGTGAGATTCAGTATTTACATATGGACGCTGGTGCCTGTTTCTCACCACACACGGGAAATTATATTTTATTTATGTCCTCTCCCAGCTTGTTTTTCATCCTTAACTTTCACACATTGTTCCTTTGTTTCCTGTGTTGCCTCCATTATTACCTCCGCCAGCAAAGTTGGAAGAGGGTATGTTTTCGCCCCTGTTTGTTTATCTGTTTTGTTTGTGAGTCCACAATTTTTCATATATCCTCATGGAATTTTTACAACGTACTAACGTTCACATCCTGATAGGCAAGAAGTGATTCAGTTTTCAAGGTCATAGGTCAAAGGTAGAAGTCAGGAAAAATCTTGGAAAATGGTAAAAATCCATATCTTTAATATTGAACAAATGAATATTCAGAAATTCATATCTCTGTCAAAAAAGATAAAAATTTCTTTTGTATTTGTGAGTGTTATGTAGGATAGTATCCTTTTATCAACTGACAAAGTTTGATCTGGAGCTGATCCAGATTCCAGATTTTGTGGCCATTTAAATTTAACATTAAAAACTCTATTTAACCCCCTGGTGTCTGAGGGCATTTTTTGGACATTCACTCTCCTGGCATAAATGTTTTATTATTTCTATCAAAAGCTCACCCTGCATTCCACAATCAAGTAATATGTCTTTTTTTCAGGACAACCTGTAGTTTCAGAATATATATATGCTATAGTGATGTTATAAGTTTAAAGGTTTACAATGAAAAATAAGAAAGGAAAAATAAAGCGGAAAAAATGTTCACACACATTTATTCAAAACACACAGCAAACTATAATAAACAACTATTTTGACACTTTATAAAGGTAGTTTGTACAAAAGAATGTACAAAATAAAGGTTCTAACAATAAACACAAATGCACATTTTGAACAATTTATACAAAATGATCTATGCATTTTGATGGTCTTCATGCCACATCTCAAAGCAATTTATGTCTACTATTACACAAAGGCCCATATCACAAACTTTGCACTTCCATGGAGTTGACTGTTCTTTTTGGAGTGTGTTCCTGCACTGAAAACAACCTCTCCTCACACTTTGAGGCCCACCTACTCTGATCACTTCCATTCATATGCCTAAACGGTGCTTTACGTGACAGTAAGCGAAGTGCGCATCTCAGGCCGCGCGGTGCATTATGGATAGGCTAAATTTTTTGACTACCAACCCACAAGCTATGGCGGCAGAAAGCAGTGAGGAGTGCTGTGATTTGGATCATTTCAACCGCTGGAAAGTTGATGATTTAAAGCATTTTTGTAAGCTCCGCGGATTGCCTGTTACAACCAGGACTACGTACGGCAGTGGACAGAAGCGGAAAGAAGAGCTGGCTGTGCTTGCGTGTGTGTTACAAAAATTACCGTTAGTGCCGACAAAGGAGGAAAAAAGAGCCGCTGTCGAAAATGACCAGTCCTTGTTGATAGTTGGAGACAAACAAATTTCTGACCCCTTGAAGGCAACTGACGGATGGTTAGACAAAGTCCAGAGACTGAAACTGTGGATATTGCAGAATATTTGCAAAGCAGGGATGAGAAATCGCTACTCCGCTGGCTTCATAATGACGACAATGAAAGTGGGTCTCGCATATAACCTCTTTGGTGTCATGTTTGTTTTGATAAGTTGACAGACATACAATGATATGTGCATGCATGCAGTTTGTTTATAGAACATGTCAATTTTACAATATTATGCGCCACGTCATTCATGGCGCGACATTACAGTCATAAGCCGATTCACGAAAACGGTGGCACGGTTTCAGGACATTGACAAAATAAATGTGTGCAAGAAACTTACAATTTTAGTCCGTCTTTTACGTCCGTCTGGATCTTTCTTTTCTGTGGTGAAACTGTGTAGAATGAACGGAGGTTTTACGACCACATTTCTTCTTTTTCCGTCTTTTTGTGGACTCGGTGGAGCTTTGCAATCGTGTTTTCAGCCAACTTTCAAGCCTATAAATTCCGTGCGAGCATTTGAAAACAGCACAATGTGCACCTGTCATTATTGTATGCGTCGCTTAAGGCTTAAAGCCTTTGAAACAATCTCTGTAAGCCTTAACTTTTACAGTCCACTAATGCTACTCGTAAACGAAATTCAGTGGGAGCGGTGTGAGTTTGGTAGTTGGGATTTTTGCCCCCGTTTGACCCATGCATGCACAGATGCGTTGAACACTTTGCTTATCGTTGGAGCCAGGGGACCTATTCAACAACATTCACGGGCCAAGTAGTAAAGCATCTCTTCTACTGACACTCTTTGGTGCACCACGTGAGATTGGATGAGGCCTTCTTACTCTGATCACTTTCATTCATATGCATAAATGGTGCATTACGCACTGGAGCCAGAGGCGCCTATTCAACAACATTCATGGGCCAAGTAGTAAAGCATCTCTTCTACTGACACTCTTTGGTACACCACATGAGATTGCTCTGCCCTACGAGTGGATATTGGAAAACCATGTGACGGTGAACCAATTCCTGATTGGACACTCACATTGCACACGTCATCACACAGCTTCTATGAGGACTACAAGCATGGCGGAGGGCTTGTTTGAAAGTCTGAGTGTACTTTCCTGCAAAAAAAAAAAAGTAAGTTTCTATCTAATATTAAAAAAATAGGTATAATTAAATAAAACTTGTATTCAGCCATCGTATACAACGGGGATGACCCCAGATGATAATATAACAAAGCAAATTAATAGTGATATGGACAGGTGGGCTTTGCTTTAGTTCTACCCAAATTATTGTATCTACTGAATGCAATACCTGTGGAGATTCCTTTGAAACAATTCCGAGAATGGGTTAAAAGGGGTGGGATAATATCCAGGTTTGTGTGGAAAGCCACGAATAAAATACACTATCCTTCACTTGCCAGTGGAGGGGGGGCATGGCTTTACCCTGTCTTAAACATTATTACATTGCAGCCCAGGTAAGACCACTTATCCTTTGGTGTGATGAATCCTATGAAGAGAAATGGAAAGGTTTGGAGTTTCCCTGACAGAGGTACCGTTACAGTCAATACTTGGGTGTGTACATTGTGCGAAATCAATTTTGCAGCTTGGGAACTTTTGTTTGTGTACATACGTCAGGGTATGGATGCAAGTTGTAAAGATGTTTCAGCTACACAGGAAAATCAGGGTCTTGGGCTGGCCTGTGTGCAATCCACACTTTCAACCAGGAGTACTTGATCCCAGATTTAAACAATGGTCACAATTGGGTATAACAGCATTTAGTTGTATTATATCTAAAGGCCAGTTGGATAGCTTTGAAAATCTCTCTCTCAAATTTGGACTTGGTAAACAGGATTTCTTGAGGTAACTTCATCATTATTTTGTAAAGGAAATACCATGTACCCTGACTGAAAACCCCTCTAACTTTGTTCAGATTTTTGTAGATATCTATAAAGGATTTAGTAATAAAAACATTGTAGGACAAATCAAAGTTGCCCAAAGTTCTGGGACTTTCCCCAAAAGTCCCAGAACTTTGTCTTCACAGCAAAATTCCAATAGGTTCATATCACAGAAGAACTGGTATCAACTTGGTATCACAATGCCGTTTTACTGGTCAAAATCGACTTCAGATTGACTGATTTCATGTTTTGTGATAAAATTAAAAAAACAGCCTCTTCCAATACGTGGAACAAGAGTGACCCCTTTTGGTGAATTGGGGAAGGACATGTGCCCAATTCGCGTAGTGTTTTAAAGACGTAGTTATATTTAAAAAGTTGTACTGTTGTTTGTTGTAACAAGGAAAAAAAAAGAAAAGAAAGGAAAAGACAAACATGTGATCATTTAACCTCACACATGGAATTTATATATCCTGTGCCTTTTTTTCTGATCATAGATTGTAGAATGTTTATCAAATGTGTGCTTTTTCATATATAGTTGTGGTTGTGTGCTATTTACAAGGAAATTGTTTACAAGAATTTTGTAATACAGGACTTGCTTGGTTTTAAGCGGGAATTTAAGAAGTGGATACTGATTTATTATAAAATTAGACAAAGAAACGCAGAAAAAAACACAGTACCCTGAATTCTTGGCGGTGGAGCTTTTAACCCTTTAAAAGCATGTGCCCCCAGGAAAGACTCTCTCTTACCCTCCGACTCCCATGCTTCATTTTTCTCTTTTCTTGGGTCTTGAGATGCTTGCCTCTCCCATCCCATTTTTATGACCCTTTGTTCTTTCAACCATGTGTTGTTTGAATTGATTTTTTGTCTGTGCGCGCAACAAGAAATTACTTTTGTTGCGTGGGCCGCTGAAGAGGAGGTACTGCTGGCCCACTACCACCAGAGGGCGCCCTGCTTGGAGTGCGGGCTCCAAGCACGAGAGGGCGCCAGACCCAGAGGAAGTGACAGCTGTCACTCATTACTCCAGCTGTCACTCATCTACACCACCATATAAGCCGGACTGCAACTCCACCTCCCCGCCGAGAAATCGACTACCAGTACCAAGGTAATTTCTCTGCTGACTGACACATTGTGTAACCAACTGAACTTCTATTGCAGCCGTTTTCCTGGTGCTTTCCTTGTCTGGAGGATTGGCGTTTGGTGTGACAGTGACGGCTTCACCTCGCACCCCGTCCCAGATAAGTGGTTGATCAGGAGCTGCACGAGTGTGTGTGATTTGGAGGTGGAGGTGCTCCCTCCTAACGGTGTCTGGACTGTAAATTACTGAGTGTGCGGACTCACACTCATACATCATCTTTCTGTTTTCTGCCAGCAGTACCAGGGTCGACAGCCGAAGACAGAGGCCACCTGGGGACTCGGGACTTGGCGGCTCCGGTGTTCTTCAGACCGTTGGTGGTGGAGGCCGTGTGGGACGCGGCTTCTCTCGTCGGGGGTCTCCTATCTTCGAGCCTGCCCACACGTCACCTGGTGTTTATTGACTGTGAAAATTACGACACATTTCGTTGTGTAATATCACAACATTAAATTGTTACCTTTTGGCTTACTTATTGTCCGTTCATTTGCGCCCCCTGTTGTGGGTCCGTGCTACGACACCTTCCCAACAACTTTTTACTTTTCTTCCACCGATAACTTTTACCCAAACTTTGTGAAGTTAAACGCGCTGGCGCATGATTTTTCAAGTTAAAATCTTTTTCTTCTTAAACTCCAAATTTATCTTAACATTTTTCTGATAAAGTCAACTATTTTTGTATCGAGTTTTTGATTTGATCTGGCTTCCAAAGACGACGACGAAAGACAAATCTTTGTTATTAGCAAATAGAGAATAAAGACTAGAGCCCGACTGATATATCGGCCGGCCGATATAATCGGCCGATATAAGCCCTTTTCAAAGTACTCACCATCGGCCGAAATTTTGCTGATAAAACGCCGAAAATTTCTCATAAACAGAAGTTACTGAAATAATGTTTGTATCGGCAATGTAAAATGTACTTGCACCATTTGTCCAGTAGATGGAGCTCTGACTCCATTCAACTGAGATCTGCTTACACACCTGCTTAAATGTGTTCATCACCGCCCCCGTAGTTGGCCGTCACACTGCACTGATCGGCTTGACAAAAGCATAGAAGTAAGTAAGGATGTTGTTTGTAATAACTTTGCGATTACATTCACCCCACATTTCTCCCGTTTCAGTTCAACTCAGTTTGATTAACTCAGTTTATGTAGTAATGTGTCAAATGTGCTTCATTGCGTCGGTCACACTTTTTATTAAGCCCACGTTGTGTAAACCTTATTTCTAGCATGAAAAACTTTTGTTTACTGCTAAGAGGTTGAAACATTCAGATTCACTCGTCATCCGGAAGGCTTCTGGTAATTACTGCCGTTCGCCTTGCGTTACGGCCCGTTACGCTATAATTTTGGACCATTACGCTTATTTTGGACCGAGTAATCATCCGTTTCTGCAGCGCGACTCTAGTTTGAAGTGTGAATCACTGAAGCAATGCTTCGATTCAATGGCTCGTGGCTCTTTGATTCGCTGCTCTTCAGAAGCGGTAAGTCCACTTCTTAACCCCTCTCAAAGCCATTAAAATATCATCAGTCATTTTTGTGTGTATTAAAGTCATTAACTGGGACTCTTGTCTTGTTGCAGTCAACAAACGAGAATCGTCCTCCGTTCCTTTGTCACAGATTCAAACGCTGTGCGGCTCTGTGCTGAAACACAGCTGAGTCCTCTCGGAATTAATAACTTCAAAACGAATCGCCGCTTTAAATAAAATGACACCTCTTACAAACGTTGCAATACAGACAAACTACAATCGACTAAAATGTTTTTTCCTCCCAAAATGAGACGTCTATGAGCTGTAGAGCTCAGCTCATAGGTATGGAAAGACATTCATGCCACTAATGTCTGAAAGGAAATGCTCTTGACAAAAACTAACAGTTTTTATTTCTGTTTATGTCCAGAGATCAAGGATCCACCATGTAGAGTTTATGTCCAGAGTTAAAGGATCCAGTAACCAATTTCATATTTATTTACTTTAAGACTCAATAAAATGTGGTTCAATTTCAATGTAATCAGCTTATAAAGCGCCAAATTACAACAATAGTCATCTCAAGGTGCCTCACACAGAACAGTTCAACAAAAAAAAAAATTAAAATTAAATTTTAAAAAAATCAAATACCTAATTAAAAACAGAAGTAAAAGAATAAAACATAAAATAAAAACTACTCATAACAAATGGGTTTTTGATTTCCACCCAAAGGGACCAAGAATGAAGGGCGAATGTTTCAAGATTTGTTTAATAACTTTTGTAGAGTTGTTTTTTTTTTTTTGTAATGTTATTTATCTTTTCCTTAGAGATTAATGCAACTTTGCAGATTTTTTTGTACTAGACAGTTCTTTGTTACTGTTCTTGAAAATTGCACAAACATACTACAGGGTCTTGTGAAAAGAATCTTATTTTACTGTTATGATAGTTTCTCACATGTTATATCAGGGTCCATGTTTTCTTGTTAAAATGTTCTTCCAGCACTAAAACCAACCTCTGCTTGCACTAAGGTTGTTCGAAAATTTTTTTGTTCTTGAAAGTTGCAGAATAGAAAAATAAAGGAGTCTTGTGAAAATAATGTTTCCTTAGTGTTTGTGTTTCTTTCCTCTCACAATTACTTGTCTGCAACAGAAAAAAATTTTCTACCTGTAATATAACCTATATCTAAGTTGCAGCAACAAGAGGTACAAGATCAGATGTATTTCACAACTCTTTTTAAGGATATGCATTTGCTAATTTCACAAAGGTTTAATTCTTGATTGCATTTTTTAAACTTGAAAATTCTTCTCTGTTAAAGTTAATCAATATGAGGACAAAGCTTCAGCTTTTAGCTCATACCTTTTTTGTTAAGGGTCCAAAAAAGAACATTTTATTCATTAAAAAAAAAAAAAAATATCGGCTGATTTATCAGCTATCAGCAAATCAGGCGATTTATCGATTATCTGCATTTTTTTTTTCACCCAAATATCGGCATCGGCCTCAAAAAATCCATATCGGTCGGGCTCTACAATTTAATCAGCTTATAAAGCGCCAAATCACGACAAAACCTGTCTCAAGGAGCCTCACACAGAACAGTTAAACATAAAAAATAAATAAATAAAAATTTAAAAAGATCAAATACATAATTAAAAACAGAAGTAAAATAAAACAGATAACAAAATAAAAACTATTCATATGAAAGAGAATAAAAATAGGTTTTAGGTCTTGACTTAAACTGCCTCACGGTCGAAGGAAGACCGTTCCACAGAGCGGGTGCACAATAAGAAAAAGCTCTTTGATCCACTGACATAGAAACCCTGTAAAGCCTACTTTAGGTACACAAAAAAATTCAAAAGAGGTATTGCTAAGGGAATCGATAAGGAATCAGATCGATAAGCGGAATCGATAATGGTATCGATATGAATAAAATCTTAATGATACCCATCCCTAGGTCTGTCTGTTTTCATGCCCCGTCTTTGATTTTCAGTTTAGGATTTCTTTAGTCACTGGTTTATTTAGAATTTTACCACTATAGTCATTGCTTGTAATTTTTGTTTCTTATGCTTTTGCTACATGTTAGGTCTGTTTTAGTTTCAGCCCCAGCCTTTAATTCTCTTGTTGATCACTTTTCAGTTCTCACGTTTGTTTTCCTGATTTTGTTTCTTTACTCCTTCAAGGTGTAGAGAATTTTTTTTTTTTTTTTGCAGTATGCTTGGGACTCACCTTCCACTTTCTTTCTGTCTGCTTAGTGTTTACTTTTCTGCACTCTCTTGCACCTGTTCCCTTCATCTTTGTCTCTTTCTTCCACGCCTCTATTTCTGTCTGCTTAGTGTTTGTTTTATTGCACTCCCTTGCTCCTGCTTGTATCAGCTTTGTCTCCTTCCTGAACTTTCTCACACACCTGTTTTCACTTTCCTTAATCACACCCTGTTATTTAAGCCTTGCATTTTTCTGTTGTCTGCCAGTTTGTTTGACTTTGTCTACGTTCCACCTCAGTGTTGCCTTTGTTAGTCCTTGACCATCTGCTCTTCTGTGTATGACCTTGCTCTGTGTTTGACCCTGTTTTATGCCTCTGCCTCTTGATTTTGGACTCACTGTGTTTTTGAACCTTGCTTGTTTTTTCGACTCAGATTTTGCCTCAGCTCTGACAACCTTGTTTGTCTTTGCCTCTGAACCCAGCCTTTTTTTGACATTTGCCTCTGCCTTACGTCTGCCGATTATCTTAGCCACGCTGACTGATCTGTTTACTGAGCGTGTGCCTGTTTTTTTTAATATAAAGCCTTTAATACTCAACCTCCTGAGTCTGAGTCTGCATATTGTGTCCAGCATATTGTTTGTTCCACGCCATGAATCGTGACAACATGGTAAAGATTTAGCTTTGGATATGCTTAATATAAGCGCAAGATCACGGTAGCACACAGGAACCCCAGTGAAGTCCAGGTTAGACACCGGCTGGGGTGATTCAGGGTTTAGTTCAACAGTTTTTAACACAGGCTTTATTTATTTCTTTTCTTCCTCTTCCTTTCTCTTCTTTCTTTTCTGGCTTCATGACAGATAACTCCACTTCATGAGTTTTATATTTTACCAGTGTCTCGTACCTGTCTAGATGAACTCCACCGCGTAACTGCATTGTAAATGTGCATATCTCTCTACCCTGGACTTTACACCTCACACATCGAGTTGGACTACATCACGTGGCTGGCTACTGGTGGGAGGGGCCCCCTTGAGGGAGATTCTGATAACAGTGTCACTGCACTTTCCTGCTTTGACTGTCACAGAACTTAAAGTGGTGCTCACACAGTTTGTCACTGCATAAAATTCATAACCAGTCATTGTCTGGGGGCCGCAGACCAGGTCGTGGCCCCCAGGCAATTGATTGGATTGCTCTCATTGGACCGTCATCTCTGCTATTTTGGCATTGTGGGATAGCTCGCACCCACAGATTGAGCTCGCCGGACTACTTTCGCCACACTGCTCAGCGTGCCGCTCTTGTTGGAGCGACAACACAAAGAATGTGTCTCTTCCTAGATAGATCTTTCAGTGCAGCTTCTTGTTCTGAATTTAACACAAAGTTAACACCCAAGTCTTTCACTGCCAACTGTAAATGTTAATCAAAACATTCCTGTTAGGTATTGAGCTGGGGTCTCGTTATTAAGTTTGGCCCTATTAGGCTACCTTAACCTCTCGACGCCCTCTGGGCTGATTTCCTGTATACTGTTCAATTCCGTCTTCAGTAAACGAACAGCAACCGCACTCCATGTCTGTCTCCTCATTATTGATTTAAACTTAAGGTCAGTACATAACTGGCGATGAGGATGCATCTGATCTCACGTGAAGAAGTTTGAGAGTGTTCGTTTTTGTAAATAAATTTTGTAAATAGTTTTGTTTTCCAAGTTAGTCGCGTAGTCGATTAGTTCATTGCCTAATGAGCAGTGCATCAGGCAAAGAAATCGCGGGAGGTAGCATCGAAAGCTTACCTGGAAACAACACCGAACAGGAAAGTTCATCTGGAGGACCAGACAACAGACAATCGGGCGAAGGACAGCGCAGGGAAAATCATTCTGCAGTGGCTGGTGTATTGGGGAACATTGGACCATTTGATGACGCTGTGGAGCAATGGAGCGCGTATACAGAGCGTTTTGAATTCTTCGTCTTGGCCAACGGAATCAGCGCTGAGAAAAAGGTAGCTACATTCCTAACAGTAATGGGCGCAAAGACTTTCAATCTGTTCCGAGCACTGGCACAGCCCAAGAAGCCAGGACAGTTCACATATGACCAAATTGTTAAAACTCTAAGTGCACATTTCTCGCCTAAGCCCTTAGTGATTGCTGAATGGTTCAGATTTTATAAACGTAATCAGGAGGAGGGGGAAACTGTGACTATGTTCGTTGCTGCACTCAGGAAGTTAGCCGAGCACTGTGAATTTAAAGGACTCGCTTAATGATGCCATTCGTGATTGGCTGGTCTGTGGACTGTGCAACGAAGCCACTCAGAGAAAACTGCTAACTGAGGACAAATTAACTCTGACCAAAGCAATTGAAATAAGTCTGTCAATGGAAATGGCTGCAAAGGAGGCACAACAGTTGAGTGCAGCCACGGCTAAGGTGTTGAAGGTAGCTAGTACAGAGGACAGCTCGACAATGAGGCCATGTTATCGCTGTGGCCAACAAGGCCATCCGGCAGCAGAGTGCTGGTGTAAAGAATTGGAGTGCCATGCCTGGAAAAAAAGGTCACATTGAAAAGGCCTGTCGTAATAAGAAAAAGGGAACTCAGTCAATGCAGAAAAATACTAACAAACAAAAGAGAGCTGCTGCACATAAGAAAACGGTGCATGTGATGGAAAAAGAAGCTAGTGTCAGTGAATCCATAGATGACGAGTTGCCCCATCACATTCTTTCGCTGGCTGGAGGGCCTGACAGCTACTGGACGACACCCTTGCTGGAGGGCAAACCAGTGCGGATGGAAATTGACACCGGGGCAGCAGTGTCACTTGTTTCAGAGACAGTGTATCAAGAATGCTTACACCACTTGCCAGTCCAACCAGCACGGGTGGTGCTGAAGACCTATATGGGGGAGACAGTGGCTGTCAAGGGCTTGGTCAAGGTCAAAGTGGAGCTAAATGGACAATGTGTAAAGTTGCCCTTATATGTTGTTCGAGGCAATTACCCGTCCCTGCTCGGCCGATCATGGATGGATAAAGTGTGGATTGACTGGCCTACCGTCCGCATGTTGAGCCAAGGAGAGACGGCTCTAGAAGCTGTATTAAAAAAAACACGGTGAACTCTTCACAGAAGGACTAGGGCACATGAAGGGTGTCACTGCAAAGCTGACCTTGAAACCAGGGAGCAACCCCTGATTCATTAAAGCGCGGCCGGTCCCATACGCACTGCGACCAAAAGTTGAAAAGGAGCTGGACAATCTGGTGAATAGTGGGGTGCTTGAACCGGTGCCTGTCAGTGACTGGGCTACCCCAATTGTGCCTGTCCTTAAGAAAAATGAAGCCTATGAATTTGCGGCAATTTCAAAGTGACTGTTAACCCAGCCTTGCAAAATTAACATTACCCACTGCCCCTCATCAAAGACCTGTTGGCCGGTCTAGCAAACGGCAAACAATTCAGCAAAATCGACTTGAACCAGGCCTATCTGCAGATGCCAGTGGACCCCGAGTCCAAAGAGCTACTGACAGTCAGAATGCATAAGGGCCTTTTTCGGTACTGCCGTTTGGCTTTTGGAATCACGTCAGCCCCTGCACTCTTTCAAAAGGCCATGGATCAGATTCTGGCTAGGCTAGTGGGGGTACAGTGCTACTTGGATGATATCCTCATCGCGGGGAGGGACAACGCCGATCACCTCCACAACCTGGACATGACACTACAGAGGCTGAGGGAATATGGACTGAAAGTTCGCAAGGAAAAAATGTGAGTTTTTCCAGTCCTCCTTCGAATACCTGGGCCATGTGATCGATGGCATGGGTCTACACAAGGCCCCCTACAAGACCAAGGCCATCTTGGAAGCCCCAGGACCACAAAAACCAAAAACCAGTTACACTCATACCTGGGGCTCCTGAACTATTACAGCCGATTCATTCCAAATCTCTCCACTTTATTGAAACCGCTCCATGAATTACTGATGCCAGGAAGGAAATGGGAGTGGTCAGAGTCTTGCCAAATGGCTTTTGCCAGCTCCAAGAAAGCCCTTCTGAACTCTGTGCTGACCCATTTTGACCCGGCATTGCCACTTCAGTTAGCCTGTGACGCTTCCCCTATGGGTTTGGCGCGGTCATCTCACACATCATGCCGGACGGCACAGACAAACCCATTGCTTTCGCTTCGAAGACCCTGAACAAAGCTGAATGTAACTATGCACAGATTGAGCGGGAGGCTCTGAGCATCGTGTTCAGAATTAGGAAATTCCATCAGTATCTGTTCGGAAGGAGATTCACACTTCTGACCAACCATAAACCGCTAACAGCCTTACTGGGACCACACACGGCATTCCACCATTGGCCGCAAGCAGAATGCAGAGATGGGCCCTGCTGTTGTCAGGCCATAACTACGACATCAAGTACCGCCGATCTGAACTACATGGTAACGCAGATGGCCTGTCCCGCCTCCCGCTCCCTGTGGTGAGGCCAATGACCCGACAAACTGACATCTTCTACTTCCAGCAAGTGGATGACACCCCTGTCACCGCAAAACAAGTGAGACATGCCACCTGGAACGATCCTGTGTTATCTGCCCTGATGGATACCATCATAAAAGGTAGAAGAATTTCGGACTCACCTGACACCAAGCCATACTTGGTCAGATAACAGGAACTCTCTGTACAGTCAGGGTGTCTGCTGTGGGGCAGAAGGGTAATCATACCCCCTTCTCTGCGGAGCTTCATGCTGAAACAGCTCCACGTTGGGCACTGTGGCATAGTGCGCATGAAGGAACTCGCCCGCAGCTACTTCTTGTGGCCAGGGTTAGACAAGCATATAGAGAAAAATGCGGCCCGTTGCACCACCTGCGAGACTGTGCGAAACGCTCCACAACCAGCTGCAGTCCACCCATGGGAATTGCCAGCTGAGCCCTGGCACCTGGCAGCGCATACATATAGACTTTGCTGGACTCTCCTTTTTGAAAAAAAAAGCTCTCCTTTTTGAGGAGAGAATGTTCCTGGTGGTCGTGGATGCGCACAGCAAATGGCCGGACGTGGCCATCATGAGGTCTAAAAACTACCAGGAAAACCATCGAGAGACTGGAGGAAATGTTCAGCCCGTATGGAATACCGGAACAGCTGGTGAGTGACAAAGAGATGGATGTTGCTGAAGAGATGGAGGCTTTCCACAGAATGAATGGAATTCAACACATTAGGTCAGCACCTTACCACCCGTCCACCAATGGTCTGGCTGAGAGAATTGTGCAAACTTTAAAGCACAGTCTAAAGGCATCAGTGTCCCAAGGCTCCCTTCATCAGCGACTCCACAGTTTCCTGCTGACTTACCGAAACACGCCACGCAGCACTACCAAGGCATCCCCCGCTGAACTCCTCCTGAAAAGAGTGCTGCGCACCAAACTGGACTGCATACGTCCTCCAGCGAGGAGCCAAATCGTGCTGAGCAGTCAGCAAGAACAGAGTCGACATAGGTCAGTCACAGCACGGTCTTTCCACGTAGGAGACCCTGTTCTAGCTCGTAATTACCTAGGGGGTCCCAAGTGGGTGCCAGCGGAGATAGTTGCCATCACCGGTCCGCTGTCATACCAAGTATGCACCAGCAACGATGTAGTGTGGTGTCGTCATACTGACCAGCTGTTGGCCAGCAAAGGCCCCCCCACGGAGCTGGTGGGCTCTCCAGCACTTGACATCACAAGCCAGGCAGAGTGGAGGGCCTGGCTGCCTCCGAAAACCTGCCGGCCACACTTCAGGAGAATGACTCTACAGACCAGGTTCCCCAGGCTCCATCGACGGCGGAACCAGTGCCGCCGCCGCCGTCTCCGGTGACTTACCATCTTCGCCGGTACCCTACTCGCGAGCGGTGGCCTCCAGACTGTATGGACTTGTAATCCTTGCTGAAGAAATGTCATATCCTTTTTTGAATGCTATGTTGTGTTATGTTATACATTATAATTATGTTATCTTCAGTGAACATTTGGGTTAGTCTTACAGAATAAGGGGGAGGAAATGTTAGGTATTGAGCTGGGGTCTTGTTATTAAGTTTGGCCCTATTAGGCTACCGTAACCTTCCGACGCCCTCTGGGCTGATTTCCTGTATACTGTTTAGTTCCGTCTTCAGTAAACGAACAACAACCACACTCCATGTCTGTCTCCTCATTATTGATTTAAACTTAAAGTCAGTACATAACAATTCCAATCGTATCTTTCTGAACTCTTCCGCATCAAACGCCATCACGTCAATGTTTACAATGTGCTTGAGCAATAACAGGTGAAGGTGCTCATAAACTTTAAGTTTCTTAAATATTTATTACTGCCGCTCTTAAAACTTGAGTTATCTTTAGAATTTTATTACTGGTAAATTTTAGAATTAATGTTGATGAGATATACTCATTATCAATTATTTGGGAACTACTTTTTGTGCAGGAATTCATCAAGCACGTCGGCCGCGGGCGCGTACTAACACAGAATGCTCAGAAACTGGAGAGTTGTTAAGCCATAACGAGAGCGTCCACTTTTAGCTTGTCATAAGCTAAGCTAATGGCGCTCGTGAGAGTGTGATTATAGAGGTCAGACATTTCCTGTTGTTCTTGACCAAGTTTGCACACTGCAACACTCTTGCTCCTGTTCCAAGGTCAGCTGGTGGAGTAGCATGGAGGATCAAGCCTGTGGACCCTCACTGGATGTTTTGTCTTTTATGTCCCCAGTTATACAGCTTCATGATGAAGTGGTAGAGAGGAGGATTTTTCTTAAAATGAAGACCTGAAAGCTCAGCTACAATTTGCTAGAAGGTATGTTAAATGTCACTGACAGCATATGTCCTCAATTCTATGTAATATGTGCTGTTCTGTGCCTACTGGTGATGTATAGGGTTATGCCACTGTGAGGTGCTATAGTGCCACGCTTGTAGTACATTGCCATATATGTTGACATTTGTCATCACTACTTCCTTTTTTCTTCTTCTTCTTCCTGAGAGCTGCAGTTACACCGTGACAATAATGGGTATATCTCGCTAATAAATATGCCATGCTTGGCTCAAAATGATTACTCTCTCCATTGTCATTTTCACCTGAACGCAAGGTGCTGCAAAGGAGAATAACTCAACAAGGTACATCTGCGATTCAAGCCTAGATTTGATGTTTTGGTAGAAGAAAAATGAATGAGTGAAGGGTTCCATTAAAAACTCCTCGCATGTACCGGACAGATCAGTCTGGACATGACCAGTAACAGAGGTACGAAATGAAGTTTAACGGTACCGTAATTCCTTGATTAAAAGACCGGCGGTTTATTTTTTCAAACTGTGCTCACACAGGGGACCTAAATTTAACAGGGCCAAGCTAGTCTCACGGCAAGTCGTGATTCAGCACCACGAAATATACATTAATCTATTGGTTTGTGATATTGTGACAAAAAGCGCCTCATTTTTGTCACGGCAGCACAAATTCATTGTAATTCATTTTGTGATGGCTGCACAAAATTAAAAGAGAAGTGTGTGTGTGTGTGTGTGGGTGGGGGGGGGGGGGTCAGGGTAGTTATGGTTAGGGTTGGGGGTAGGAGTTGGGTTAATCATAGTGAGTTAAAAAAAATCTCGTCACGAAATGAGTCAAATTTTTTTGACGGGGTTTTTTTTTTAATAGATTTTTCATTAATTTATATCAAGTTATAGAGATTTGCTTTAAGTTTGAGTTTAAGGAAGATAATTTTTGAAATTTTTGTATTGAGAAGCCTGATTTACTTTTTGTATTTGAAATGGCATAAACAAATTAAAATGTGTGAAATACCAAGGTGCCCAATGCTTTTGGAGGGCACTGTAAACTCCCTGTAACTCCCAAACTGGAAGAGTGGCTCTAGGAGATCCCAGGCACAACATCAGAGGTTTCTGTCCAGAAGAATACAGTCTCCGGGAACAGCTAATCTGGGAATCCTAGTATAGGAGCGTTAACTGTTGCTATGCTATTTCACTCACTTGAGTTGAATCGACTCTGAGTCAGTATAAATCAGCTGTTCTGGAACTGAAAACTCAGTATGCTATCTCAGAGTAATCAACCACTGATCTCTATATAATACTGGATCACTCACTGGCCAATATTTTTGAAGCAAACCGGCTGCCATATTACCACTCTGATGTCCTACTCCTGAATGCTCTTTTCTGTTGATCTTTAATGAGGCGCACGCAACTTTATTCTTTGTAATTTTCTTAAAAAATACCTTCATGTGCAGCTATAAACTGCGCAAATAGCCAGTTAAAGGCTGTGGACGAACATTTCACCTGTGAGTATGATTGAAATAAAAATTAATGAACAATAATTTTAAGAGTTCTATCCCTTTTTCCAGCATATAGGAAAATATAATAATATTATTATTGTTATTATTATTAAGTGGCTTATTAACTCAACGTGTAGCCACATGTTGTCTTTTATGTTGGATGAACTATTTTAAGACATTTATTAGGTCTACTTGTGCATAGTTTTGGAGCTTTAGGTGTTGTTGCTACAAGCTTTATTACTTATATTAGGCTGAAGCTCACAGAGTTGTGTGTAATAAATGTTGTCATTGCAGGGAAAACTAACTCTTCCTGTAGCTAGTTAAGCGGTGTTTTATTCTTTTTGTGCAACTCTTTAAAAAAAAAATCCACTATTTCTGTATTATCCATCATGACTTTTGTTATTCATCCACTTTTGTTCATGATAGAGCTCAATAGAGCGCTTCGCTCTCAGACTGCAGGCTTACTTGTAGTTCCTAGGGTTTGTAGGAGTAGAATGGGAGGCAGAGCCTTCAGCTTTCGGGCTCCTCTCCTGTGGAACCAGCTCCCAATTCAGATCAGGGAGACAGACACCCTCTCTACTTTTAAGATTAGGCTTAAAACTTTCCTTTTTGCTAAAGCTTATAGTTAGGGCTGGATCAGGTGACCCTGAACCATCCCTTAGTTATGCTGCTATAGACGTAGACTGCTGGGGGGTTCCCATGATGCACTGTTTCTTTCTCTTTTTGCTCTGTATGCACCACTCTGCATTTAATCATTAGTGATCGATCTCTGCTCCCCTCCACAGCATGTCTTTTTCCTGGTTCTCTCCCTCAGCCCCAACCAGTCCCAGCAGAAGACTGCCCCTCCCTGAGCCTGGTTCTGCTGGAGGTTTCTTCCTGTTAAAAGGGAGTTTTTCCTTCCCACTGTAGCCAAGTGCTTGCTCACAGGGGGTCGTTTTGACCGTTGGGGTTTTACATAATTATTGTACGGCCTTGCCTTACAATATAAAGCGCCTTGGGGCAACTGTTTGTTGTGATTTGGCGCTATATAAAAAAATTGATTGATTGATGATATGGTACCAATACACACACACATATATATATATATATATATATATATATATATATATATATATATATATATATATATATATATATATATATATGCTTGTATTGGGACCAGGTCACCCTTGACCTCGCCTGTGTGACCCCCTGGTCACTTCCTGATCCCTGCACATCCATTGATGTGAAATAAGGAAGTCAGTCTCAATTTACGATGTGAATTGTCCCGGAAGATAGACCTTTTACACGGGAATTTATTAACAAGTTATTAATCAAACAAACAGAGTGAGTAAAATAAGTTTGCCAGACACAGAATTCTGTGGATCCGTTTGGCTGGCTCCTCCTAACGTAATTCTTAGCAAATCACCAGCAGGGGAGATAGCAGAAAAGACTGAACTCTCTCTCTCTACACTACATTTTTATAATCAGAATCTGCTCTCTGTTGATTGGTCAGAGTCCCATCTCCACGGTCCATCAGTGGTCTTCTCCCACGGTCCACCCACTGCACTGTCCTCGTCTCCTTTTCTTCTCCTTTGATACCAAACACCTGCACTTGTCAACAAACCCGCAATTAACCACAGTTTCACAATACATTCCTAATATGGAATAACACCCTGACAACTGAAACTAAACACCTGTTTCTACCCCCGCGCACAGACAGCTAACTGCATCATACTTTCAACAAGCTCCTTTTAACAGAAAAGCAAATGAACACTTCTAACAATAAATGATTACTTTGAAGTAATAAAACACACTCATAATTGTGAAGTAATTATCCTTAGCTCAATAAAATGTTGTTGTTCATTCAGCTGTTCCCGTATTGTTCAGGGTCACCACAGTGGATACAGCCAGATCTGCATTGGCATTTGGCACAGGTTTTACGCCGGATGCCCTTCCTGATGCAAATCCAATTTTACCTGGAGAAACACACACAGCCGCTGGTGTTCTGAAGAGGCCTCCCATCCAAGTACTATCCAGATGCTGCACTGCTTAGCTTCTGAGATCTGATGGGATCAGACTGACATAGAGCAGACCGGCTGCTTAGCTCAATAAAATGTAAAGCATGATAAAATGACACAAATGATTAATGCAGGAGTTGTTTAGAATATATATTCCTTTAATTGCTGATGATTCCACAAAACTTGTATAAACTTTGATTTAAGAATGATCATTTTTAGAATTGAGTATTTGTCCCAGTAGGGCAGTCACAATTATTACAATATTTGCGATTACCGTGAATTATTAATTTTATCCACAAAGCATAAAACGGCTTAGAATCTGACGTCATTCTGCTGCAGCCTCGCTCACTCTGTTTCGCTCTCATTTTAAGGCAGGACAATAACATGGTGGCTGAGAAGCGATCCGTCCTGCCGCTTGGATAAGACGGCCGATTAAAACAGTGGCCATCTTCTTCAAAGCCGTCTAAAATGCGGAGTTTACAGGCTGCAGACTGCGAGGGAGGGGGTGGAGGAGGGAGATTCCTGAATGGATGCACGACACGTTAGTCTGCTGAGAACCATCAGTGCACATGAGACAGCGAGCGCGGAGCAGAGAGAGGATTTTAACCCGAGTGAACATGTTAAAAAAACAAAACCAAAACGTGGAGCTGCTTTTACTTCTCTCTGAACTTTCTGTCCCGGTGTGATTCTGCCGTTACTGCCCTGTTCACACCATGTGAACAGGGTATACTGAATTTATGAGATCATGAGATGAAATAAACGGTCACATATCTTTAAAAACATATTTAAAAAATGAGAATATATGAGTGAACTGAGCAACAACAACAAAAAAAAAACCCTGACGTGGAGAAGCTGTAGCGATGTTCAGACGCACAGATCACAAAAAGCAGGTGAGAACTCTGAACTTTAACAGCTGTTATTTTCCAAAGGTATTTATTTGTTCAGTCTTGAGCTTAATGTTGTGTTTAAGCACAAAACGTGACTGATGAGGGGAAACAATTTCAGAAATGCAACAGAAACAACCACAAATCAGAAAAAGTTGGGCCTGTATGTAAAATGAAGATAAAAATAAAAATGTTGCACTATTCCCAGTTTCTCCACTCACAGAAGCCAAACGTTCTTCCAGAGTTGTGTAGCCTTGTACTACAATAGTAGAATATAAAGAAGGGAAAAAAATAGACAATATATTTGTCAATCGCAATTATTTGTCTTACAAATAATCCAGAAATTCCTAATCGTGACAGCCCTATGTCCCAGTGAGATATGAGTAAAGCTGGGCAGACACTGCACGATATTTTCAATCATTGTACTCAGCTCCAGCTCAAACTGTGCGACAAAACCGCAGGGTGTAATGCCGCGTTCACACCGGATGCCACGCTAGCAATGACGGTGAGAGGTTGCCATGTAATCCCTATGGAAGGACGCGTTGTGGCACCACAAAAGTCCAAGCCATGCAATGCAACGCAATGGACGAGAATAAAGCGACGCAAATAAAGCAATTTTGAGCGATTGGCACGTTTGTGGTGCGATATCGCGTTGCGTCGCGTCGCCCTCTTCCCCAAGTTGAAAAATCTGAACTTTTTTGTCTTGTCGCGCTGCGATGACCAATCAGGGACTGGATATGTAGTGACGTGGAGATGTCTGGAGTTTATGCTTGATGTGGACATGTCCTGTCTCTGGCAATCAGCCTGTGAGCAGGACTTATGTCCCTTTTTGTCCTTTATTTATTTAACACAATTATGACAGAGTTTGAGGGGAGAGCGATGAACTGCAGCAGCAGCCAGTATTTTTTTGTTCACATGTGCGCATGTGTGAACAAATCGTCCGTGAAGATAATTTTATTACCTACACAGATGTATAATAAAACAGATGTTGACTGGTTTATAACACAATTATGACAGAGTTGGAAAGGAGAGCGAGGAACTGCAGCAGCAACCAGTTTTTTTTTCTTTGTTCACATGTGCGTGTGCGAATAGGACAGGAGGTCCTTAAACTGGGTCCTAGAGAGGCAGAAGTACCGCTGAAAGCGACCATCATCCAGACGCAGTTCCTGCAGCAAAATGATGAATTTGTGGTGTACGGTGTGAACACAGCTCAAGCAGAATGACACAGACCGGTCGATGGTGGCGTGTCCATTGCCAGGCAAGGGATGCAAATTTGTGGCGTCGCATGGCGTCCGGTGTGAACGCAGCATAAAAGTTCAGAGCGCACTATTTATGTTCTCACACTATACGGCCCAATGCTCTGATGCAATCTGACTACGCACATTGTACATTCAAAAACCATGTCGGACTTATGTTTCTGGAAGCAAAATGTAAACAGAAGCTTTTTTCCTTTTTTTTTTTTTTCAATCAAACTTTGTTTATATTTCTTATTTTTACAAAAACTCTCAATGGGAGACAAAGTTCAAGAAAAAAAAAAACAAGACTTTAAATGAGTTGAAGAATAATGGGGAAAAAAGAAACAGAAGCTGCTGTCCCAAAGAGATGATCACTGTTTATACTCTCTCTGGTGTTTGCACATGCACAGTGTGAGAGACGCTTGTAGTGCTGCTTCAACAGCGCGATACCCTCACGACGGCTGACCAGAAAATCAAACAGGTTTGATTTTCATCCGACCATACGACTGCTGATCGGGAGGTGGTCGTGAGAGGTTAAACGCAGCTCATTACTCCATGTATACTACGCAATGCAGGATGCGCAATTAAGCTGAAACCCGGCTGAAAAAGGGCCAAAACTCGCACAGTGTAAGACCATCTTAAGCCTGGTTCACACGGCAGGATTTTAAAATTATCTTTAGCTTTCCAAAACCTGAGAGACCACACACGTGAACATAAAACATCATAGATCTAACGGGTTTGGTCGTACAGTGTGTGGTGTTCAGCCACACGGTAAGGACACCACCACACACAAACAGATTTCACACACGAACATTCCGAGCTCAGACAGGAAATCTCGCAAAATCTCTCGAGATTAAACGTGACTTCAGAGTAAACAAACGGAAGATACTTTGTGGACTATTTAAAACAGAGGGAAAAACAATGCAAAAAGGAAAAAAAAAGGCATTCTTTAAAGGAGTGGATACAGTGTGACCACCGGACTTTCTGGTAAGTCAGAACAGCTGTTTTGATTTTATTTTCCGCTCCGTACGTCCGTCACCTCGCTTTCTGATTGGCTGCACATCACATTCAGCAGGCTGCATGCTCGTTTGTGGTCGGAGGATACAACACGCTGCGATATCGGGCCAAAAAAATCCAACATGTTGAATATCCCAGATTTGCGATCGGAGCGCTCCTGATGTCCTTCAGAGCACTCTTAACACACACCACACACAGCTGGAATATCTGATAAGATTATCTTTAGCGTCATCACGATTGTCGGAGTGTCCTTAAGATTGTCGGAAGGGGAAGATCGGGTCCGATATTGGCCTAATTATCCTGCCGTGTGAACCAGGCCTTATGTGAGAATAGCAGGGATCTCTGTTGTTATTTACTTCTGCCTTTCCTGCACATGCACACACAGACGGTAGGCAGAAAACTCCAGACTCCAAGCAGATGCAGTGAGAAAACGCACGGGAAGATGACTTCAGACTAATGTGCCAACTCTTGATCCCGAAGATCGAAAGTGATATTGTGAGAAATTAAATCTTGGAGACGACGACCATGAAGGATTTCAAGTTTTTGGAGGAGTACAATAATTTTATCATTTGTCACATGAGGGGATGCCCTTATCAGCCTGCTGCTGCAGACGATAATGTCTGTCTGAGCTCTTTCTGCTGTCTGGACTCGTCTCTGTGGGCTGACTGCAGCAGCAGGACGTGGTTTGAAGTTGAGCAACTTTTTAAACACAGTCCAAAAAAGACACTCCCGCAGAGTCCGGCTGGTGTGCGCATTGTGCGACAGGCTGCAGTTCACCTGTCTTACAGTCATAAAATGCAACAGTTCTGTGTGTGCGTGCAAGGTTGAAAAAAAAAATCATGGGAGGCGAGCCAAGGTTCCTCTGTGACCAAAAAAAAAGCCACCACAACGAGGTGGCCACTTTAATTACATACACCCACACATTGATTACATACATCTGTGTGGATCACACGACCTCCCAAAAATAAAATAAAATCAAAAAGATCCACAAACATGAAATCAACCCATCCCATCAATAACAATTTGAGAGCGCACACACACACACACACACACACACACATATATGTGTGTGTGTGTGGCGTCCAATATCACCACAAGGGCGAATATTGGTCATTTTGGGTGACGGGCCTCTGAAAATGCATACCGCCCTCCAAAAGCATGTTATTGTATTATTACTTCCCATTTCAGTCATACTCACAGGTGAAATGTTCGTCCACAGCCTTTGATCTGACGATTCGCGCAGTTTATAGCTGCACATGAAGGTATTTTTTAACAAAATTACAAAGAATAAAGTTGCGTGTGCGCCTCATTAAAGATCAATAGAAAAGAGCGGTCAGTAGCAGGACACTGGAGTGGTAATATGACGGCCAGTTTGCTTCAAAAATATTGGCCAATGAGTGATCCAGTAATATATAGAGATCAGTGAAATAAACTCAGAGTTCAGCTAGTCAGAGTTTGTTGAACCTGCTTCCTGAAACAGCTGTGAAGGACCTGCGTGAAGCTGCGCCCCCGTTCAAAATTTTAAAATAGCACAGTTGTTAGTTGTGGTCTTAAAGCTTTTGAGTAATTCAAAAATACATTTTCTGATCCGTGACGTCACTCCCCCCCCCCCCCCCCCCACGTCCTAATCTCTCCAAAGTGGTCTGAGCTACGTTTGTCCTGTTAAAATAAACTTTTGTGCTTTTAGGGTTTCGCCTGTTCACAGCTGAGGTGTATATTTTTACCTGCGTGAAGCTGCATCACCTGTCATCATAACCGTAAATGCACAAAAGTTTATTTTAATAGTCCAAACAAGCACAAACGTAGACCACCTTGGAGAGATTTGGACGTCGGGGGCGGGGGGAGCACGGAAAAAAAGGAACTGCGGATTTCTTGACGGCTTTTATTTTGAAAGTCAGAACCGGAGCTTGTTTTTTATGTTGCGGTCGGATGTCAACAACAGCTGCTTTAGCAGAAAAACTTTGAAGTTGGCGATGTGAAAAGTTTGATCCGTGTGCTGAGTAAAGGCTGTGAGTTTGTTCGTGCATGGTGTAGCTGAACGTTGTTGCTACAGGTAAGTGATCCACGACAAAGACACTTCTGTGGCGCAGAAAAGTTGCGTTTAGTCGAGTGCTGTCAGTGTGCTAGCTCCAGCAATGGAGCTAACACTCCACGGCCACTGAAGTCACAAAGTTCACTCTGAATTCTTTCCTCCAAAAGTGAGGTTCTGCAAGGAATGTTGACCTTAGTTCCAAACGCCACCATGTGTGGTTGCTGCTAACAGGTTCTCTTCAGACCTGTTAGCCCGTGAAACTATCTATCGTGTCAGAAAAAATCTCAAATCGTGGCTGGTGAGGCACTGGCACTGCCTTCATCACAATCAGATTTAAATACAGTTTGCCCAGTTCTGTATCACTTTTTTGAAAGTCCCGCTATACGGAGCCATAATGCGACTGAATAGCCTTTATTGGGTATTTGGATGTTATCTAGCTGAAGAAGTCAGGATGGGGTAGCATTGGGGGCATTCCTGGCATCTGGCTGGAGCCCTTCTAATGCAGAATGATACACACTGTGACCGAGAATGTGTTTTGAACACAAAATTATATAAATTATACTTATTAAATGAGAATTTACTTAGTTTCAAAAGGCACAGTTATACGTTTTTACGAGCAAAAAATGAAGTGTTTTTAAATAATAGATGATAAAATAAAATCTGTGGTAATAAACATTCTTGGATTTTGACATCTCCCCCTAAGATTTTAACTCAATGAAGTGGTTCAGGATAGCACAAGATGCCCCAAGTTGCTATGATTTAGCACCTTATATTGTTAGAGATGGAGAGCAAAGGAGGGTTTTAAATGTGTGGAGGTGAGATTTCTCCCGAATTTACACTTGTAAGTGCCTCTTGAAACAATAGAACTGTTAACAGCATCTTGCTGAATAGAATCATTTCAGACATATCTTTCACAGTTGTTAACTTAAAGAATAACAAGTTGTCAAAATAAGTTTTTTTTTTAATGAAAAATAGCAACTGTAAACTATCTGCCTCTGATTTTTTTTTCGTGTAAGTGCCTCTTGAAACAATAGAACTGTTAACATCTTGCTGAATAGAATCATTTCAGACATATCTTTCACAGTCATTAACTTAAAGAATAACAAGTTGTCAATAAATTTTTTCTTTTTTTTTTTCTTTTTTTTTGAAAAATAGCAACTGTAAACTAGCTGCCTCATGAAAGTGCCTCTTGCCACAACAGAACTGTTCACAACTGTGCAACTGATTGTATGAACTGTGTCCAAGATTACTGTACGTTTGCAAGAGCAACATTCAGGTTTTTTTGTAGAAAAAGTTGTTCAGCATGGGCTGGAGTGAGACTGCTTCGCTGTGCTGTCACTATATCTCCAGCGGTGGAGAAAACTCTCAGCTGCAATGCTAGTGCCTGGGATACACAAGTAGCGTTTAGCTTGTCTAGCCAAGAGAGGAAAAGTAGTCTCATGGTTCTTCCACCAATTGAGGGGGTTCTCCGACTGAGGTAGTGAAGGGGTTTCAAGATAATTCTTGAGCTCCTCTTCAGCTCTAGAGCTGGCTGACTTACGGACAACACTGACCTCAGTAAATGTCTTGCCCAAAAGTGGAGCCAGTGCAGAAGGCCTTCTTTTTGGAGCAGGGCTTTCTTCTGAGTCTGGCTGTGGTGTCAGAGGCTGGACCTCAGCCTCCCCTGGGTTCACGTCTCTACAGAAAAAAAGTAATTATTGTATTGTATTATATATGAAATATTGTTCAAGAACAGGTCATTTAAATTTACCTCAAGTGATGCTGCCTCAGCAACAACATTGGCATGGATTTCCAACTGGTCCTCCTCGGTGAAAGGCAGAGCCTTGAATCGGGGGTCCAAAAAGGAAGTTGAGTGAAGCATGCGCTTATCCTTTGCAGAAATGTATCCTTTTGCCAGATCTTTGTGGATTGCGAGTTTGATTTCCAAAATAACAGGTGTGTCAACAGCAATTATGCCAGCTCCCTGTGTCATGCAGCATCTGGGCATGCAAGGGTGCAATAACTGAAAGTGTAGGCGTAGAATCCTCAGACATGATGTGGGTTGCATCTCTCATTGGTTTCAGCGCCGATGCAACTTCCTCCGCAGTGGAGATGTCCATGTCACTTAGTGTGCAAATGTCACTTCCAGATTTTCTAACTTGTGAGAGCAGCGCGGCACAAATAACAGGCTGATGCTCTAGGAATCTGTCGATCATGTCCAGCGCACTGTTCCATTTTCAGTTTGTGCAGCGTTAATTGCAGAAGCTTCTGTTTCTCCTGCAATTCATGATTTGCAATGGTGCTGCGGTGGAAGAAACCAGTGATTCGCCCGATCCTCTCAAGCAGTTGTGACACTGTAGTCAGCTTAAGAGCTCGTTGAGCAGCCAGGTTCAGAGTATGTGCAAAACAAGTAATGTGTGCCAAGTTGTCAATCTGTGTAGCGGTGAGCATGTTAGCGGCATTATCAGTCACAATCACCACATCGGAGACAGTCAGCCCCCATTCATTAGCAATGGAGTGAAACATGGCATTAATATTCGCTGCAGTGTGGCTGTTGTGCTTCATACAAGACATTTCCATGCCTCCACTGGAATGTCATCTGGACCAACTGCCTTTCCATTCTTCATCCTCTTCATAGCAGCCCTCACTTCTTCCTTGCTAATCTCTTTTACTTCCTGATTTACTCTCACCACATCATCCAGCCTTTTCTCTCGCTCATTTTCTTTATTCATCAGCTCTTCAAAATATTCCCTCCACCTTCTCAGCACACACTCCTCACTTGTCAGCACATTACCATGTGCATCTTTTACCACCCTAACCTGCTGCACATCTTTTCCAGCTCTGTCCCTTTGTCTGGCCAATCGGTACAAGTCCTTTTCTCCTTCCTTACTATTCAACTTCTTGTACAGCTCGCAATATGCCTTTTCCTTTGCTTTTGCCACTTCTCTTCTCGCCTTACGCCGCATCTCCTTGTACTCCTGTCTACTTTCTTCATCTCTCCGACTATCCCAAAACGTTTTCGCCAACCTCTTTCTCCTTATGCTTTCCTGGACCTCTTCATTCCACCACCAAGTCTCCTTGTCTTCCTTCCACTCTCCAGATGTCATACCCAGTACTGCCCTAGCTGTCTCCCTCACCACATCTGCAGTACTTTTCCAGTTGTCCAAAATTGCTTCCTCTCCAACTAGTCCTTCTCTCACCTGCTCGCTAAATTTCACACAACAGTCTTCCTCCTTCAGCTTCCACCATCTGATCCTTTGTTGAGCTCTCACTCTCTTCTTCTTCTTTACCTCTAAAGTCATCCTACAAACAACCACCCTATGCTGTCTAATGACACTCTGTCCTGCTACCACCTTACAGTCTGTGATTTCTTTTAGCTTGCATCTCCTATAAAGAATGTAGTCCACCTGTGTGCACCTTCCTCCACTCTTATATGTTACCCTGTGCTCCTCCCTTTTCTTAAAGTAGGTATTCACCACAGCCATTTCCATCCTTTTTGCAAAATCAACTACCATCTGTCCTTCCCCATTCCTATCCTTGATACCATATCTACCCATTACTTCCTCATCACCTCTGTTCCCTTCACCAACATGCCCATTGAAGTCTGCTCCTATCACCACTCTTTCATGCTTGGGCACACTCTCCACCACCTCATCTAACACACTCCACCTCAAACTACCTGTGGGGCATATGCACTGATGATATTCATCATTACCCCTTCAATTTCCAACTTCACACTCATCACCCTGTCAGACACTCGCTTAACCTCCAACACACTTTTAACATACTCTTCCTTTAAAATGACCCCAACACCATTTCTCTTCCTGTCCTCACCATGGTACAACAACTTGTACCCACCGCCGATGCTCCTGCTCTTACTTCCCTTCTACTTGGTCTCTTGCACACACAATATGTCTACCTTTCTCCTCTCCATCATATCAGCCAGCTCTCTCCCTTTACCAGTCATACTACCAACATTCAAAGTCCCCACTCTCATTTCCACCCTTCTAGTTTTCTTCTTCTCCCGCTGTTCGTGGCAACGTTTTCCTCCTCTTCTTCGTCGTCTTCGCCCAGCAGTAGCCCAATTTCCACCGGCACCCTGTTGGGCAATAGCACCGTTGGCGGATGTTGTTAACCTGGGCCGCGACCGATCCGGTATGGGAATTCGATTCTTAGTCTGCATAGTTGGGTTGGCTTGTTTTACGCCGGATGCCCTTCCTGACGCAACCCTCCTCATTTATCCGGGCTTGGGACCGGCACTCAGAATGTACTGGCTGCACACCCCATGTGGCTGAGTTGCATGTGGTAGACATAATCTGTCCATTCTGAGTGCAGGTCCCATGCCCAGACAGATGAGTCGGGTTCCTTCAGGAAGAACATCTTGTGTAAATTTTGCCAAATAAAATAATGCAGATCACACATGAAATTTCCATTCTGGAACTGTCACGGCCCAGGATAATGACTTGGGCTGACTTTGTGTGTTTTTGGTATGTCTGGTAAAGAGAGAGAGTTGGCCGATATAAAGTTTTCCAAGCACTGCACTTTTTATGTTAAGGCCCAGTCACATGGCACTTAACGAAGGGTGACGAAGCCCTGACGAAACAAGAAATCTGGACTTTCGTTGACTGTCGTTGGTATCTGTGTGGAGAAAAGATTATGTTGTTTTGCCCCTGTCTTAAAGTAACCCTAATGATGTACTTGTTATTATTACACTGATTGCACAACTTTGTTTTTGTAGCCACTAACGACTGGGAGTGAAGCATGCTGGGGTCATTCTGAACTGGGAGTGAAGAGCTGGGGTTATTATGTTTTTGCAAGAGGAAATACCTTTTTGATGCCTGTTGATTAAAGGAATTATGTGCGCCAGAGAGTTTGAGATGGCCACTCACCCTCCCTTCGCGCACACACTAGAAAAGAGGGGGCAGAGCCATGCTCCGATAGAGTCTGCTGCGGGTTTACGTACGAACGCCCAGCCGGTTGACAAGCGCACTCTGCCGAAGGTGTTGGCTCTCCACCTTAAAGGCGTCACGGTAAGAGAGAAAGAGATGTTTCATGCGCTGCAACCACTTGTGCTTGATGTAACTGCTTTTGTGGGGAATAAATATACGCCTTTTTGTTCTAGCAAAATGCAGTCTGTGTGATCATTTCTGTGTGCCGATCTGACCGAACCTTGTTCCAAAACATTTTTGGCGTTGTCGGCAGGATACGGTTACGCTCAGACTACACACAGAAATGTCTTGCTTTAGCTTGGGAAAGAGAGATGCGGAGGTGGCATCTCAGCAGGAGTCTTGCTTTAGATTGGGAAAGAAGGATGCCGAGGAGGCATCTCAACAGGAAGAAGTGGTCCCTGGGTGGGTGGGTTTTATGTGAGATGTTAAAACGGGTGGAGGTTAAAGAGAAAGCTCCATTGGGAGGTATTTTAGAGATGATGATGGATTTGTGTGCACTCATTTTGACACGTCTGTCATGTTCAGGAATGTTAAACACACCTGCTGTCTTGAGTCTTGATTTACAATGAATTAGTTGCAGAAATGTTATATGTGGAAAGTGGGAATTTATTGTTACTAGTACTGTATTTTCTGGTGTATAAGTTGCACCTGTTTAAAAAAAGCCTCTTGAAGATGAAAAAAAATTGCACCTTTTTTCTGCATTATCACTACTTTGGGACTTTTGTGCATCTTGTTTTTGGCATTTCTTATTTTGTATGGGGGGAGGAACAACAATGCTCATTTGATATGGCAAAGGAAGCCATACAGCAGGCTGTGTCCTTAGGAAAAATGCAATCAGGACCAGTAGAACTTCAAGTGTCTGCTCTAAATGATTATGCTAATTGGAGCTTATGGCAAAAACAAAACAGGATACGCAAACCTTTAGGATTCTGGTCGAGAAAACTCCCAGATGCAGGTATGCGTTATACACCTTTTGAAAAACAGCTTTTAGCATGTTATTGGGCGTTGATTGAAACTGAATCACAAACGGTGGGACATGAAGTAATGATGAGGACACACATACCTATTCTGTCATGGGTAATGAGTAATCCTACTACACACCGAATAGGAACAGCTCAGGAAGCTAGTGTAATAAAATGGAAATGGTATCTATCAGAGCGAGTAAAACCAGGTGAAAAGGGAGTTTCATTATTGCATGAACAGGTAGCGGATGCTCCTGAGGAAGATGAGGTGCCTTTTGAGGTCCAACCATTGGAGGAATCTCCTGTTAAAGCAGGGAAAAGGTGGGATGATTTGTCAGATGATGAGAAAAGTCGAGCATGGTTCACTGATGGTTCCTGTCAATATCAAGCAGGAAAAAGGCGATGGAAAGCAGGAGCTTTTAATCCACAATTAGGTCAGTCTCTGGAAGAATTAGGAAAAGGAAAAAGCAGTCAGTGGGCGGAGTTGAAGGCCGTGCATATGGTGGTCATGCAGGGAGGACCACAGGGCCTCCATATTTATACAGACTCATGGTCAGTGACCCAAGGACTACTTACCTGGATGCCTACATGGCATGCCACTAATTGGAAAATACATTCCAAGGAAGTTTGGGGAAGAGAATTGTGGGAAGACATTTGGGAAAAGGCTAAAACAATTCCTATTACTGTGATGCATGTAGATGCACACACTAATGGACAAGACTCAGAAGCTTTATATAATAAAGCTGCAGATCAATTAGTAAGAGTAATGATTGAATTAAGACAATCCAGCCCAGGATTGGCTAGATGGGCTCATGTCAAAGCAGGACATTGGGGGGTTCAAGGTACCCTAAAATGGGCCAGAGATCGAGGTATTGATCTAAAATTGGATGATGTGAAAACAGCAATCACTGAGTGTGAACAATGTCAACACCACCGGAAGGGTGTTCCTCAACATTTGCATGGGCAGTTAAATCGTGGTATAAGTCCCGGTCAAATTTGGCAGTTGGATTTTATTGGACCACTGCCCATGTCTAAGGGATGTAGACATGCATGCACTGCTGTAGATACATTTTCGGGAGTCTTGGTAGTGCATCCATGTAAATTTGCAAATCAAATGGCCACACTTGAGTGTTTGAAAATAATACAGCAGTATTATGGTTTGCCAGTACAGATTCAAACTGATAATGGTACTCATTTTACGGGGAATAAAGTAAAAGAGTGGGCCCAAGGACATCATGTTGAATGGATTTATCATATTCCCTATTACCCACAAGCGGCGGGACTAGTAGAACGAATGAATGGGCTCCTTAAAGAGACCCTATTGAAGCTATCAAAAGATCGCACTATGCGACAATGGAAACAGGATTTGACCACTGCTGTGGATCAGCTGAACAATCGACCTTTAGGGTCAGGATCCACACCCTTGATAAGAATGATTTCAGGAGAAATGATAGAGCATACTACAGAAAGCATCAAAATGTGGAAAATTGATCCACAAGCGGAACTACCTGTCAGAGCTACTCCAGGCTCAGCAGGACTAGACTTAAGAACATTGACTACTGTCACATTGGTACCTGATCAAATTCAAGTGGTAAAAACAGGGCTAGGCCTACAGTGTCCGAAGGGCACATATGGGCACGTCCTGCCACGCAGTGGTCTATCACTTAAAGGGCTGACCATTCAGGCCGGGGTGATAGATGCAGATTACCAAGGCGAGATTGGAGTGGTTTGTAGATTGTTTGGAGAACAACCCCTGATATTGAACAAAGGGGACAAAATTGCTCAATTAATAATTAAACCCTGTGAAATGGGGTTGGTACAGGAGATACCAAAACCCGTAGTAATAACTACACGAGGAACACAAGGTTTTGGTTCATCAGATTAAGCAGGTGCCAAAGTTTGGGTTAAACAACCTAACGGACCGCCTAAAGCGGCAGAAATTATAGCTCAAGGGAATGATGCAACTGTTAGTATACTCTATCAAGGTGAAGAAAAATGGGTAAATGTGCCCATATCAAAGTGTTATGTAAGAGAAGATTAATCATTGTCATTCTACGATTAGTTCTCTTGTTTAATTTAGATCCAAATGCCCTGGTGGGAGCTGTTGATCGGGAAACCAAGGAACACAAGAGGCGGACGTCGTCATGGCAACCGGTGGAGGCCTCGTGACTGGAGGTGTCGGCTGCTGGGTCATACTCCTCCTTGTAGGTGGTGCCATGGTCTCCAGCTGCTGGGGAATGACTGAAGGACATCCATTAACAGAACAGACTACAGTGACCCTTTCCTGGAAAAATTACACACAAAAGAGAACACAAGATAATTTTGTATGTGAACCCAATAACAAATGTACCTTTGGCAATATAAGTAGTGATTGTACCATTTATGGATGTAGACAATGTTATAAAAAACTGAATATACCTGTAATAACTAAAGGGTGTAAGATAATTATTAATTCATCAGTGCATGTGTGTATATATAATCAAACGGCTGATAAATGTGAAGGTACACAAAACGGTACACAATGGAATATTACTGCAGAATCTAATATATGGATAGCAAATGGCACTGTCATAAACAATAGGACATCTTGGGGATATTTGATTTGGGTATTACCAAAAGAAGCTAAGGCAACACAAACCCAGGTTGCACCTTTAATTGATACCTGCACCTATTTGGCACAAGCAACTGTGAAAACAAAGGTATATTGGCAAATTACCTTTCCAAAGATTCCAATTTGCAAAAGACGTCGAAGGGCGTGGTATGACACTCTATTAGGAGGAACAGGAACTGTCTTAGGAGTATCAAACACAGTTGATAATGAAGTGACCAGAACAATGTTATCAAACACAGGGAAATATTCGTCTCAAGTAATCCATCAGGTAGGAGAATGGATGCCTAAAGCCTTAGTAGGGCAAGTACAAAATACTAATTTGTGGCAAAAGAATTTCAAATGGCAATTGGCATTATGGAATGAAACATTTAATGTCTTCCAAAATTTATCTCATATGGGAAATTGGACAGCATGTGCTATACAAACTCTTCATGCTGAAGCTCAAAGAGAAAGATTTCAGCGTATAGTTACCACAGGGAACTATCATGATTGGAAATGGATTTGGAATATAACTGATACCTTATGGTTAAAGTTACATCCAGAATTTACACAGTGTAATGAAACAGTATGTACTGGACACTGGACCCAGTACAATGTGACACAACCAAAGGTTGTTTGTAAATATCAAGTGTTACCGGTAATTACGACTAATGGCTATTGGTTGTTGCATATGGATGGAGAGTGGTTAGAACCAAAAACTAATACGACTTTTGATACCAAAATGTGTGATACCACAGATAAAGGTATGGCCTGTGTGCTGCAAATGGGATATGCCAATCCATGTCTAACCGACTCAGAGGTTGTACTTTGTGATTGGACCAGGGAAACACCAAGAGAAATGTTGTGGCAAATTGGCCCACATGCTCTGTGTGTTGCAACAATGAGAAACAATTCACAAGTACCTTTGGTTCCGTTTACTGGCTGCCTGAACAATGTGCACTTATGGCATTGGGGAAACCGGACGTATCGTTTGACTAATTATTCTGTATCGAGTCGGCTGACTTCGGTACAATGGGATGTATTGCATTCCCCATGGAGTCTTTCCCTGGAGCGTTTCAAATGCGCATTGGAACAATCTACGGAAATTCAGCAATTAATAGAGTCACATACGTCCAACATCTCCAGTCTCATGGTGTCTACATTGATAGCTAGTGACCGGGTAAAACATGTGGCAAAATTAGTACAGCAAGCATCAGCACATCTGTTGGGTATTTTCTCCTCCAAACATTCTTAAAACCTTTGATAAGACAAACAGAGTCAAGAAACACCAGTGAGACAGAAAGTCAAATTAATCACGCGCGGAGTGCGGCCAGGCTGTACACCAAGGCTACACTAAAGTCTGGCCTGTGCTCCCGCTCTTTTTATTAGAGAAGCCCTCATTACATCATGAAACTTGTCCTAAGGGGGGGGGGGGGGACAACGCGAGACAAGTTTCTTCCCGTAACATAAACACATACGTCAATAAGTGCAGCTGTAAGGAAAAACAGTTTCTTTCTTTTACTCTTATCGTCGAAGGTCAGCACATCCCGTTCGTCTGTTGCAGTTATCAGCTGTTGTGCATCTGCCTGGAGTGTCCTGGTCTTCACACTAAGCATCACATCACAACAGTCAAATCAACCTTCAGTTCTTTTACTCCCAGTTTAGCCTGACCCCGTCATGCTTCACTCCCAGTCGTTAGCGGCTACAAAAACAAGTTGTATAATAATAATAAGTACATCCAGCTCTTCATTCCCAGTTCAGATTGACCCCAGCATGCTAAAACAGAGTTGAATAACAAATACATTCTCAGGGTTACTTTTAAGACAGGTGCATAACAGCACAATAACGTTTTCATAAGAAAGAAGACAAAGGTACAAATGTTTAACAGTGATAACATATATATATATATATATATAAAATCCTTAATATTTCCCACCTGTTTATCGCCTGTTAAACATATAGTAGTAGTTATCACCTAGCTTAGCACTTCTTTCTTGAGATTTTCACTAAGAGGTTCATCATGGTACGTAAAGCATCTATTTCAGTGTTTTTGAGCTGCTACTATTTTTTCAGTTACATTCATGAACAGACCCAATCGATAATTCAGTGTTTCAATCATTAATGAATTTTTTTTTTTTTTCCCACTCCTATCCAGGGGAACAATGAATGTGCTATTTTATCTCCTACAGACCACAATTTTTGGTCCTTTGGTACATCCGAGCCCCACATGTGATCATGTGGTAACACATCTGGGTATATCGATCTCCTCCGTCTGGTGCTGCCATTCTTCTCTGTGGAGGTCCTTGGCACTACCACATATGTATGGTCAGTCACCTGGGTAGGTGCACACACACCACCCCAATTTGGTGGGAGACTCATGTACAGTCTGGAACCACAAAGCCAATAGATGTCATCATACACCGGAGTACCATTTACAGGTGGTAGCAAAAACTTACTAACATAAGCACATGATTCATCCGTTCCCCATGGACAGGAGCCTGTATAATTACATCCCCGTCCAATGTGATGAAGATAAGTACCATCCACATATTATGTTTTGGTTAGGCTTAAATTATTTGATAAAACATACGTTTGGGTACACAGACGTTTCTTAATTTTACCTACAGTTTTATTCCATGTCCCGTAAAAGCAAATTGGGAATGGCCGTTGTGATGACAATTTAACGTGATGATATTTTTGCGTTTCCCTTCAGTCTAGTCAATGGAGCAGCACTTGGGCACGCTTGTACGTCCTCTGTTGAAATCCCTATCATATAAGTGGTTGCACTGAGGCAAGTGGTGTTACATCTTATCAGATTTGCTGAGAACTGCTGCCCCCGAAATACAGTTTGATTATGCATCCGTATGATAAGACATTCTGTCACCCTAGCAGGGTACGGTTTAGCCGTCAGAGCTGGGTGTGTTGAGGATATAGGTATTTGCGAACAAACATAACAATTAGTAACGTAATTCCATAGCCAATAAATGAACATCTCTGTACCACAAATTAGTATGGTATATATGAGGGTGTCCATCTGTCTCATTCACATTATGAATAAACCTCTTCTGACGTTGCTTGCGTTGTTCTCTGGCTCGGTCCACAGTGAGCTGCAATTCTTGGGTCAACCACCAGGCCAGGAATCCGAGGAGCACGAAACACACTAAGATCACAACGCAACCGGCTGCCCTACCAACAGTCCGGCAGCGGCGGCGCTGAGCACGCCGCTCCGGGGTCTGCTGTAGTTCAGTCATGATTGCTAGGATACAGTGTTGTTAACCACCTCACCTAATAGTGCAAGGATCTCCCTGCTTCACTGGCATTGAGACAATCTATTGCTAATTAAATAGACTCCCTTTGTAGCCAGACTTCCCCTTACACTGTGGAGGCAGCCAACACACGCTGTATCTTACAGTGATGTATCCACGTTGATCTCTCCGCTATCTTTACTGCAGTTGGTGTTGTTAACAGCACTTGGTATAGACCTTCCCAACGAGGACTGGACCAGTTCTTCCTCTTAATCACTCTGATGAACACCCAGTCTCCTGGCTAGACTACTGGAAGGCCGTCCTGTGGAAGATCAAAATTATTCGGCAGTAAATGTGTTTAAGTTATCTCTTTCTGTGTTAATGTCTTTTTCATAAAATTTGCTAATGTTTGTTCCTCATCTGCTGTTTTAGTATCCATGTCAAAATTGGTAGACGATATGGTCGTCCATAAAGTATCTCAAATGGTGTTAACCCTGATGGTGTTGGTGTTATTCTCATATACAATTTTACTAGGTCCAAACATTCAATCCAGGTTCGTTTTGTCTCTTCTATACATTTCCTTAATCTTATTTTTATTGTGCCCTTTGTCCTTTCCACTAATCCGGCACTTTGTGGATGATAAGCACAATGATTTTTGAGATTAACCTGTAGCGCTTCTCCTACGTATTGCACTATTGTATTAACAAAATGCGCTCCATTATCTGAATAAACTGTTTCTGGTATTCCAAATCGTGGAATGATGTCTTTGCACAATGCCTTAGCCACTGTAAGTGCATCTGCATGTTTTGTAGGGAACAATTCTACCCATTTTGAGAAGGCATCAATTATGATTAACAAAATTCCTTCCCTTCATGTTTACTCAGCTGTATATAATCCATATGAATCACTTGAAAGGGATATTGTGGTGTTGGAAATTTGCCTCTTTGGGGTCTCAAATTGCCTTGTGAGTTGTGTTTTGCACATATCATGCATGCTCTACAATGCTGTTTTGCATATGCATCGAACCCATAAAGACAAAAAATAGATTGCAATTGCGATATCATACCCCCTGATGAGACATGCGTCACGCCATGGCTCATAATAGCTGCCCATTTAAACATATTTTTTTGCCAATATGGGTTTCTTTTGTGGTCATACGTACAAATCATTTGCATACGTAGCCCCTTTAGTTATCCACATTTGTTTTTCTCTGTCAGTTGCCTGCTGTTGCATGTCAGCAAGCAGTGTATGACCTAAATGCAAATCTGGAGTGGTTTCCTGTACAACAAAAATAGAAGAAGCTGCTGCTGCCTCTTTTGCTGCTCTGTCAGCAAAATCATTTCCTTTTGAAATACTGTCAGAGCCTTTGGTGTGAGCCGCACATTTGCATATAGCAATTTGTTTAGGCAATTTCACAGCTTTCAGTAGTGCAGTTAGTAGAGTGGCATGAGTCACTGGCTTTCCAGATGATGTCACCATTCCACGCTCTTCCCACAAACACATGCACTGTGCTGAAAGCGTACTGGCTGTCTGTATAAATCGTTACAGCCGTACCTTTAAACAGATAGCAAGCTGCAGTTAAAGCTACTAATTCAGCTGCTTGTGCTGAAAATGAGGATGGCAATGAAGCAGAATCCAATACTTCTGAATTTGTGACAACAGCATATCCAGATTGTGTTTGTCCATAAGCGTTTTTAGTGGAAGAACCATCCACATACACAATTGTACTGTTTGGGATGGGTGTGTCCTGGAGGTCTGGGCGTGCTTTCATACAGGCTGTTGCTACATCAAGACAATTGTGCGGCTCACCATCCTCAGGTAAAGGTATCAATGTGGATGGATTCAATGTTGTACAGCGCTCTACCGTAAGGTGTGGTTGTGATAATAGCAAGGACATGCACGAAAGATGTCTTGCTGGGGACAAAAGGCTCATGTTTGTCTGCAACAGAAGTGCAGAAACTGCATGTGGAACTTTCAGTGTCAACTGATGGAATAGAACAACATTACTGCTACTTTGAACAGCCATAGAGGCTGCAATAACAGCTTGTACGCATGGTGGTAGAGCACTTGCCACTGCATCCAATTTAGATGAGTAGTAGGCAACTGGCCTCAATTTTGAGCCATACACTTGTACCAAAACACTAGTCATGAACTTATTCTTACAATCAACTGTTTGAATGAATGGTTTACTATAATCTGGTAGTGCCAAAACTGTGGATGACACTAATGTTTGTTTGACTTTTACAAAGGCTTCCTCAGCGTCTTTGTTCCATTCCAACACAGTTGACATTGAAATATCATCCTTGTACATCAAATCAGAAAGTGGACTAGTCAACTCTGCATAGCAAGGAATCCATGCCCTGCAGTAATTAGTCAGTCCAAGAAATGACATCATCTGCTTTTTGGTCTGTGGTTTTGGAGCGTGCAAAATTGCTTCCGTCCTGTCAGACAGGATCGTGCGCCCAGTGGCTGATAATTCATGTCCTAAATATTTTACTTTACCCCTACACAACTGAACTTTGTTTTTACTCACTTTGTGGCCATTATCAAATAAGAAACATAATAATGCTACTGTGTCAGTTATGCAGTTTTCTCGTGTGTCAGAGGCAATCAAGATGTCATCAACATACACTAATAGTTGGCTATCTGCCGGTGGAACGAAATTGGCTAAACATGCTGACATGACTTGAGAATAAATAGTTGGACTCTCTGCGTAACCCTGCGGTAATCTGGTAAATGTATATCGTTGTCCTTTAAAGGTAAAAGCAAACCAGAATTGACTATCTGGATGTACTGGCACAGAGAAAAATGCATTACTTATGTCAATTACTGAAAAACTATTAGAATTTGGTCTCAGCGAATTTAACAAGGTGTGTGGATCTGGAACACATGGTGCTCTTTTAATCACAGCAGCATTTACTGCCTGCAGATCTTGAATCATTCTCCACCCCACTGAGGGCGGAGCCTTTTTCACAGGAAATATGGGTGTGTTACATGGTGAATCTGGACATGGCACTATTACTCCTGCTGTTAATAAATTCTCTATTACTGGCCTGATTCCTTCAATTGCATCAGGTTTCAATGGATACTGTCTTACACATGGTCTGTATTCTGTTTTTGGTCTTATAACTACAGGTTGTGCATTTTTAATCAGTCCTAGGTCTGAAGGACCTGTTGTCCACAATCCTGATGGTACTGAAGAGAGAAGATCATCTTCAGGACTCAACTGATACACTCAGGATTGTGAAGTGGACACATCAATATGTGTTCCAGCTGTCAGCACCAATGAGACATTAACTGGCACTTTATACAATTTAGTTGATGGACTGAACTCCGTTCGTGGTCCAACTCTGCTCCAATCAGTGGCTGACAAAGCTGTTATGACTGTCAGTCCCAATTCTTGCCATTCTGTCAAATATGGCTTACAAAGTGACACATGTAATGGCATACCTGTGAATCTCAATTTTAAAATGTCTTCAGTGGCACCTGTCACTGTTATGACAGCTGTTGAGTTGCCATCATGAATCAAATCGGTCATTGTCAGCTTCACAGGCGAAACGTTTTTCAATTTGTTTTCATAGTCACCATCCGGACCTGGAGGATCTTTATGCCACATTGTGACATGCAGGTCAGGTGGTGACATCTTTTGTTCAGGATGTTTCAGTAGGGCTGTCGCTTGCAAGACGACATCTTTACCCCATCCTGCAGCATCTTCTTCTGAAATGTCAAATGTATAGTAATAGTGGAATGTGGGGTCATCGCTTTCTTCTCTTACCATGTTAACGCCTCCTGTGCGTTCAACAACTAATTTCCCTTGTTCCACAATTATGGACAAGCCCAATGCAGTCAAGCCGTCTCGTCCTAAGAGGTTAACTGGACATTGTGGCATGTTCAACACTGACATAGTACATGTCAGGCCAAATGGATATGTCAACGTTATGGGTTTAGTGATAGGGACGTCTGATGTTTGTCCATTTGCAGAGCGAACCCTAAAAATTTCGTTGCTCAATTGATGGACAGGTATGTTGTCATTACATGTGGTTCTACATGCTCCTGTATCACAAAGGAATGCCACCGGTCATCCATTTACCAACAAAGTCACTTCTGGTTTTGGTACCGGATTTCCCAGTAAGGCACACAGATCCATATCACATTCAGACTGCCTATCTGATGTGGAATCATAGATTATGGATTCTAGTCATTGTGGATACTGTGGCTGCGGAGGATTATTCCGTTGTGGAATTCCTCCTGCTGCTCCATCAGTAGGTGGATTCGGACAATTTCTATACATATGTCCCTCTCTTCCACAGTTCCAACAAATCAGGGGACCACGTGGTGGCCCTCCCTGTCTGTGCTGCTGTTGTGGTTGCCATGGTCCTTGACGTTGTGGCTGTCCACCTTGTCTATTTTGCCATGGCTTTTGGGGGCGTTTGCACTGCTTCTGCTGTCTTAAGTTACCCTGTTGGTAATATATTTCACCATCTCCGTGTGCTACATACACTCCTTTGTTGCTGTTTCCTGTCTTTTTCTGCTTTAAGACTCCTTCTGCATGACAGCAGTGTGTATGTGTTTCTTCCAATGTGCCTGTTGGCAGTCCAATCCAATGTTTCTGTATCCAAGCTTTTATATCCTTGTTGGAATGTTGGATCAGAGCGTTTTTCAATTGTTGTTCATACACAGGTGTTCCTGGCAATATGCCACTATGGACTCTAAATACACTCTCAAATCTGCATCTAAACTCTGTCCATGGTTCTCCTTCTTTCTGTGTTGTCCTGGTAATTTCAGTATAATTTATCTTTGGTCCTAACACACCTTTTGCACGTGTAATCATAGCTTCCACTCTTGTTTTCAAGACTAGATCATCATGTGTCAGTGGTACGCCTTGTTGGTCTGCAGGATTCCAGTCTCCGCGTATCTGACTCCATTTAGGGCCACATGCTTTCATCCACACCTGTTGGACTTCAGGTCCATTAAGGTGGTAAGAATTTCTAATGTTTTCTATATCCTGCATAAATCCCTCAATATCGACACGTGGCGATGGTATCATGTCGACTGCTGCTTTGATATCATCAGCATTCCATGTTCGATATACGAGCATGGTTGATCGATGTCCTGCTGTTCCTGCACGAGGATTTGGTACTTCTATCATAGGATAGGCACCTCCCTGGTCACTGTGTTCCACCATGGGAGGGGCTGTGGGCACTTTCGCTTGACTGCGTGTTTGTGGTTTTTCTGGTTTTTCTGGTTTTTCACTTTTTACCTTAGGTTTTACTGCCAAATCATACTGTGGTGGCGGTACATTGTCATCCTCTGGTAGAGAGGGATATAAAGGTTCCGTTGTCACCGATGATCCAGCCGGCGGTGGTTGTTGAGGCTGTTCTGGTTCTCTGTGCTGAATTATCACATCTTCTTCTGCCTTACCCACAGCTTTCTTTTTCCTTGCTTTCTCTAATCGTCGCTTCTCTGCTCCCTTCCGTCTGTTCTCTGCTTCCTCCTCCCAAAATGCCACTAAATCTGCCCCTACTTTCTGCATCTTTTCTCATCACCTTTATGTTCCTGTTCTAACTCCTTCTTTAGCTTCTGTATGCTGATCAGGTTCAGTCGTCCGTCAAAGTCATGTTTATTTATCCAGGTCTCCAATTTCTTTGTTGCTTTTGGATTTTTTGCTTCCATAAATTTCCAGTCGTCAGTTGATAAATTTTCCTTATTTTTAGACGTCTTACCCCCCATTTTTATTATCCCTTGTTATAATTTGGACTTCAGACGGGGGCACACCTAGGGTGTTCTAAATCTGAAGTTTTCACACTTTCTTTGGACGTGACAATTAATTTGCCGTCGTGTGGTTGATTCCTTTCACCTCCCCGTAGGAAGCGGAATCACTTGCCTCTGCTTCCACACACACGGTTGTCACTAACGTTGTCCAAAGTATTACACTTTCACACAGTTATTTACACTTACACAAAACACTATTTACACATAGAAACACTTTTAATAATGGTACGCGTATTCTTAGCCCAGGGGAGCTCGCCCTCCCGTGAAATTTAACTAATGTCCTGCATTAGGGGACTCCGCCGTCCCTGCCAGATTTAACTGCTTTTTTACAGTGCACGTATTTCTACCCGGGATTTCCTTTACGTATTAAAACAGAGGAGTCCGTATCCTCCTTCCGGAATTTAACTACGTGCGTCCCTCGCAACCGTAGAGGAGTCCGCCCTCCTCGCGGATTTTAACTGCTTTGCATTAACAGACGATTCCACGCCATCGCTTACGGAGTTTAACTGTTTTATGTGATCACACTTTTATCCCCTACCGGTACGCGTATATAAACAGAGGAGTCCGCACCCTCCTTCGGAATTTAACTACGTGCGTTCCTCGCCATCGTAGAGGAGTCCGACCTCCTTACAGAGTTTAACTGTGTTTCATTAACAGACGATTCTGTATCATCGCTTGCGGAATTTAACTGTTTATGTGATCTGATCACCACTCACTCAGTACTGTTACAAAGAAATTTTACTCACTGACTCGACCTCCTGTCTGTCTTCTTCGGGAAAATCTCGTCAACCAGACGATGCCAACGGTGGTCGACAATTGCAGACACGATCAATCGATCGGACCTTGGCCAAGGATTTACGTCTGGACTTGGCGACCCCCGCCAGACACCTCCGGTATTGTTGAGATCCCGGACGTAGCCCCCAGTCAATGTTGGGTATTTTCTCCTCCAAACATTCTTAAAACCTTTGATAAGACAAACAGAGTCAAGAAACACCAGTGAGACAGAAAGTCAAATTAATCACGCGCGGAGTGCGGCCAGGCTGTACACCAAGGCTACACTAAAGTCTGGCCTGTGCTCCCGCTCTTTTTATTAGAGAAGCCCTCATTACATCATGAAACTTGTCCTAAGGGGGGGGGGGGGGACAACGCGAGACAAGTTTCTTCCCGTAACATAAACACATACGTCAATAAGTGCAGCTGTAAGGAAAAACAGTTTCTTTCTTTTACTCTTATCGTCGAAGGTCAGCACATCCCGTTCGTCTGTTGCAGTTATCAGCTGTTGTGCATCTGCCTGGAGTGTCCTGGTCTTCACACTAAGCATCACATCACAACAGTCAAATCAACCTTCAGTTCTTTTACTCCCAGTTTAGCCTGACCCCGTCATGCTTCACTCCCAGTCGTTAGCGGCTACAAAAACAAGTTGTATAATAATAATAAGTACATCCAGCTCTTCATTCCCAGTTCAGATTGACCCCAGCATGCTAAAACAGAGTTGAATAACAAATACATTCTCAGGGTTACTTTTAAGACAGGTGCATAACAGCACAATAACGTTTTCATAAGAAAGAAGACAAAGGTACAAATGTTTAACAGTGATAACATATATATATATATATATAAAATCCTTAACAACATCATTGGTGGGATATCTTTTCAGGGATGTCTGTCACTGCCAGGAGTACCTTAGTGCCACCTTTGACAATATTAATTATAGCAATATGTGTGATGACTTTTTGTAACATTTTTACATGTATCTATGTTATACGTTTAAGGCGAGAGGTGGAATGGGTAATATTTCAACGAATGAGATGAAATTAACTTTGTTAATTCATGATCCTTTTGGAGTGAACGAATACAATGTCACATTAGACCCCACAACATCGGGTTTTGTATATGAGTATATTGTTTGGAACAGGTATAATCAAGACTATATTACTCAAAATTTTGTTTGTGAATCACTAGAAGAAATGTGGGAAATGCTATGGCAGGACATAATCAATGGAATAGGCTGGAGCCCAGCATTACCTGAATCTGCTAGTGGTTACATAAATTGACTGGTGCAAAACACCAAGAGTGGAATGTGTGGAGAAAAGATTATGTTGTTTTGCCCCTGTCTTAAAGTAACCCTAATGATGTACTTGTTATTATTACACTGATTGCACAACTTTGTTTTTGTAGCCACTAACGACTGGGAGTGAAGCATGCTGGGGTCATTCTGAACTGGGAGTGAAGAGCTGGGGTTATTATGTTTTTGCAAGAGGAAATACCTTTTTGATGCCTGTTGATTAAAGGAATTATGTGCGCCAGAGAGTTTGAGATGGCCACTCACCCTCCCTTCGCGCACACACTAGAAAAGAGGGGGCAGAGCCATGCTCCGATAGAGTCTGCTGCGGGTTTACGTACGAACGCCCAGCCGGTTGACAAGCGCACTCTGCCGAAGGTGTTGGCTCTCCACCTTAAAGGCGTCACGGTAAGAGAGAAAGAGATGTTTCATGCGCTGCAACCACTTGTGCTTGATGTAACTGCTTTTGTGGGGAATAAATATACGCCTTTTTGTTCTAGCAAAATGCAGTCTGTGTGATCATTTCTGTGTGCCGATCTGACCGAACCTTGTTCCAAAACAGTATCGTTTAACCTTCGCGCAGCTTTGTTCCTGCAGCTGGCGCTCCATCAGGATTTTTAAACTGTTGAAAAATTTGAACGAAGGGCAACGAAAACCTCAATTCATCTGTCTCATTTTGCTGCTGTTCTTGATGTTTTTTTCATTGTTTTAGTTTTTGTAACGTTATTGTTTAATTTGACTTCGTTGGAGCAGCTGAATGTTTTCACACACTGCAGAAGCCGGTTTGTGAGCGCTGAGGCTGCTGCTGCTTCATGTACCGTCGGAAATTACAGGACAAACTCAGCCTGTTTGCTTGGATTTTTTTTTTATCTGTGTGTCGGGGGGGGGGGGGGGGGGTGCAGCTTCAATGGGCTCAGGCACCTTACATAGGCCAGAATTAATCTTTTGTGTGATTATAATTATTTTGCCACAAGCAACTGTTGAATTTGAAACAACAAAAAAGTTGTGTAATTTCCGACGGTACTTGAATGCAGCATCAGTGGCAACAGAAGCTGCTGTGTGCGCTTATTATTTTGTATTAAATATAACAATATGAGTGTAGGAATGACAATCCAGTCCTTCTGTACATGTAACAGGCAGATGAATCGAAATGATGATATAAAGAGCTGTTCTGGAAGGCAGAATTCACGTTGTGGATCAGTGATCAGCTGGTGGAAATGACTGCACATGTGAGTCAATGCGCGCGTTCACACGCACTGATTAATTTACTGCTCTGATATATTCAATCATCTTTACACTTACATTTATATTTATTCTCCCTTTTGACAGTTTTCTGTTATAAATCAATATATATGACTTAGAACATAATACAGTGATACAGCAGTGACCACGGAACACTTTTTTTTTTTTTTTTTAAATTGGAGGAAGACGGAGCGCGCAGCTTGTCAACAGACAGTGTGGATTCTCATGATGGAGATGATCCCTCTTTTGTTCTGGATGAGGAACCAGATCAGGTGGTCCACCGTCGTGCGCACAGATCTCCACAGCTTCTGTTTGCAGTTTCTCCAGGACTTAGGCACTATGATCTCCGTCCCAGCGCCGAGTCCTGGAACTCAGAGATGCAAACACACACTGCTCCAGCTGTGGCTCCAGGCGTGTTTCGTTAAAGCGTCGAGATCGTGAGCTTTTGTTAAGTTCCTCTTTTGTCCCTTTTGCGCTCTTGCTTCGCAGACTGTTCGGTAATAAAATCTCTTTCGTCCACCTTTTCTCAAGGAATTGTGACGTTTTTTACTTTTTCCCTTCGTTCAGGAATCGTTGTGTGCCGTGTGAGCCACGGCATTACAGCCTTATGCCAAAATGGATGAATTCATTTTTTAATCAAAATTCTAAACACTATATCCCAAAATAACAATTTTTATTTTTTTTTATTTTTGCAAACTTATAATTAATAATGAAAAAACAAAGAAATCATGTACATAAGTATTCACAGCCTTTGCCATAAAGCTCAAAATTGAGCTCTGGCACCTCCTGTTTCCACTGGTCATCCTTGAGATGTTTCTGCAACTTAATTGGAGTCCACCTGGGGTCAGTTCAGTTGATTGGACATGATTTGGAAAGACACACATCTGTCTACATATAAGGTCCCACAGATGACGGAGCATGTCAACACACAAACCAAGCATGAAGTCAAAGGAAGTCAAAGACTTCTGAGACAGGATTGTCTCCAGGGACAAATCTGGGGAAAGGTACTGAAACATTTCTGCTGCTTTGAAGGTAAAAATACAACAAAATCCGTTATGTGTATTAAACCGACAAAATCCGTTACGTGACCGCTCAGGCATTGACATTAAGCTTTTTAGTGTACTAGTCCATAGGACAAGTCACCCTGGCAGTTTACTTGTCCTATAGGAAAAGCTGGTTGTCCGGACAACCCGTGAGTGAGATTTAAATTAAATATTTATCACACATACTGCGCTCTGATTTGTCACTTAATAAAAACCTGTCATACTTCTTTTGTTTGTAAGTACTTTAACTTCAATATTCCAACATAAGAATTGCAGCTGAAATAGAAAAATCATTACATTTCAACATTTTCTGGGACTGAGATTCAGATTAAATATTGATCACATCTACTTTGCTGTGACATATCACTTCATGAAAAAGTTAATCCTGTCACTCTCCTGTGTGGGTGGTAAAATTTTGCAGTTTTATTTCAGATGTGGCAACAGAAACAGTTCATCTGTGGTAATACAGGGAGGCACTTATTGCCTTAATCCAAATTAAAAAATAAAAATAAAAAAAGTCACTAAAAGACACAAAACATAAATAATGCATGGCCTGTGGTCTTATAGTTTTTCAAAATGTGGTGGTGATGGACATGTAATGATCCTGACATTTACTTTGTCTTCTATTTCTGTAACTGCAGACTGTATGAAACCAACATACGAGGTCTGTCCATAAAGTATAGGTCCTTTTTATTTTTTTCAAAAACTATATGAATTTCATTCATATGTTTTTACGTCAGACATGCTTGAACCCTCGTGCGCATGCGTGAGTTTTTCCACGCCTGTCGGTGACATCATTCGCCTGTGAGCACTCCTTGTGGGAGGAGTCGTCCAGCCCCTCGTCGGAAATCCTTTGTCTGAGAAGTTGCTGAGAGACTGGCGCGTTGTTTGATCAAAATTTTTTCTAAACCTGTGAGACACATCGAAGTGGACACGGTTCGAAAAATTAAGCTGGTTTTCAGTGAAAATTTTAACGGCTGATGAGAGATTTTGAGGTGATTCTGTCACTTTAAGGACTTTTCACGGTGCAAGACGTCGCTCAGCGCTCTCAGCCGCCGTCGTCAGCCTGTTTCAAGCTGAAAACCTCCACATTTCAGGCTCTATTGATCCAGGACGTCGTGAGAGAACAGAGAAGTTTCAGAAGAAGTCGGTTTCAGCATTTTATCCGGATATTCCACTGTTAAAGGAGATTTTTTTAATGAAAGACGTGTGGACGGGTCCGCGCGTCGGGACGCAGCCGACGCGGTGCGGCGGCACAGGAAAAACACCTCCGTGTTGATAACCATTTGTAAAATCCAGGTGGCTTTTGATGGCTTTCAGTGGAGTGAGTATATGAGAAATTGTTTAACAGCAGGACATGTTCCAACTTGTCCTTAAGGCTTTCAACAGAGGTGTTTTTCCTGTGGCGGAGCGTCGCGGCGGCTGCGAGCCGACGCTGCAATCCGCCCGCACGTCTTTCATTAAAAAAATCTCCTTTAACAGTGGAATATCCGGATAAAATGCTGAAACCAACTTCTTCTGAAACTTCTCTGTTCTCTCACGACGTCCTGGATCAATAGAGCCTGAAATGTGGAGGTTTTCAGCTTGAACAGGCTGACGACGGCGGCTGAGAGCGCTGAGCGACGTCTCGCACCGTGGGAAGTCCTTAAAGCGACAGAATCACCTCAAAATCTCTCATCAGCCGTTAAAATTTTCACTGAAAACCAGCTTCATTTTTCGAACCGTGTCCACTTTGATGGAGGAGGCTTCGCGCGTCACGACCGATTCGCTGATGAAGCGAGACAAAGGAACACCTCCGTTTCGGCGTGTTAGAGGACAAGTTGGGACATGTCTATCTCGGCTTTCAGTGCTTACCAGTCGAGTGAGTATAAAAGAACTTGTGGAGAGCTGGACATGTCCCAACTTGTCCTCTAACACTCCGAAACGGAGGTGTTCCTTTGTCTCGCTTCATCAGCGAATCGGTCGTGACACGCGAAGCCTCTGCGCGGCTTTCCATGACAAAATCTCTTGTTAAAAGTGAAATCTGACGGAAAATGGCTGATGTCCAGGTCTTGTGATAACCAGAGAAAGAGCACACGACAGTCTCGTATCCACAGAGCCATCAGCTTAAAAATGATCCAGTGGTTTGTGCCGCATCGTCGCAGCTCGCAGCGCGGCGCACCAACCGTCCTTTAAAGGGGTCCTTAAACCTGTAGTTAAAGTCCTTATTCTCTGTGAAGCCCGTAAAATTTTCACTGAAAGCCAGATAAATTTTTCGAATGGTTTCCAGGTGCCAGTCTAACAGCTTCTGAAAAAATTCTGATGGAAAAAAAGTCCTTTTCATTCCGCCATTTCCAGACAATGAAAATCCGACGAGGGGGCGGGACCACTCCTTCCACAAGGAGTGCTCACAGGCGAATGACGTCACCGACAGGCGTGGAAAAACTCACGCATGCGCACGAGGGTTCAAGCATGTCTGACGTAAAAACATATGAATGAAATCCATATAGTTTTTGAAAAAAATAAAAAGGTACGATACTTTACGGACAAACCTCGTACTTTGAAATAAATGAAACTCAGAAGTACAGCCTAATAATTTTGAAAAATAAAAATCAGCAGCTTGTATTTCATTTTCTCTTTTTTTCTCCTCCTCAGTCACGTTTTGTGCTTGAACATTAAACAACTACAGTAAGTCATCTAAAATAAATATCTTTGTAAAATAACAGCCTGTTAAAGTTCAGAGGTCTCAGCTGCTTTATGTAATTTCTGCTTCTGAACATCACTGCAAAGTTTCTCCACATCAGGTTTTTTTTTAAATACATGTGTGTGATTTTTATTCTGTTCATTCATATATTCTCATTTTAAGGAATTTTGACCAATTTATTTCATCTCATAAATTCAGTGTAACTGTCACTGACATGCGCACACAGTGTGAAAAGGATGTACTGTCAGAAAAGTCCAGAGACAAATAAAAGCGCGCCACAGTTTAGCCCCCCCCCCCCCCCTCGCAGCCAGCCGATTCTCTCACATACACACACACACACACACACACACAGACTGTCGCGATCGGACCCAGTCTTAATTTTAGATGCCTTTAAGCAAAGCCGCCCAGTATTTTTTTCGAAAATTGGCCTCTCAAATGACAGCAGGATGGCTCGCTGCCTAAAACCTTGGTTCTCGCTCCTGTCTGCTCCCGTGAATTTTCAATCCCGTATCATCCCAATCACGTGATAAATAGCAAAGTTGACTCCTATCCCGTGGGATTCGCGAAAAAATGTCAGCCTCTACTACGAACACACACTCCATACAGTGGTCTCACACACACATTGATATCATGTTTTCCGATTGTCCGCTGGGTGGAGAGTGGCGGGAAAAACCAAAGACGCTTTCTCGTGAGGTGCGAGACAAGACGTGATATAAATAAAAAAACAAAAAGGCAGCGGTCAGGTATTTTGGTTCCGAGCAATGAAAACAAAGAATTCGAACGTTTTAAACAAACAAAAAAAAAATGCCAACGATTAGAGCATATTGCTTGTCCAATCACATTTTACACTTGTCCCGGATAATCGGACAAGCGTTAATGTCGATGCCTACCGCCGATCTGGCAGCTTTCTCCCAGACGGACTGCTTGCTTGAACGATGCTCTTCTAATTAATACAAGGTTGTAATTGTTTCTCCTATTGTTGTCTCACACTTCTTTTAGTTTTTAAGTGCAACTATTGTGAATTTTAGCTATTTTACTCCTGTGTGAATCTTAGCGCTTCCGTTAGCGGTTAGCATGCACTCGCTTTGGATTTTCTGGTGCACAAATTACATTAATCTTTTCATAAATCTTGTGCGATGCTGACAGATAGGGTGGCTCTTGCAGAGAGCTGTGTCTGTAAGCTAGAGCAGCTTCTTAGTTCAGTGGAGTTAGATATTACGGGAACTCCAGATAAGGTTATTGTCCGGCCCGCTAGCACATCAGTTAGCATTAGCCTAGCCACACCCGTTTATGGGTGGGCCTTAGCGGCCCGGGCCTGCCCCCCAAGATGCTTGTGCCCCACCACCGCCACCACTAGGGGCACACACACCTTTTTTTAATATATATATATATATATATATATATATTTTTTTTTTTTTTTTTTTTTATCATAGTAGCTAATTTTTTGTTGAATTCTAATGTTGAAATTTGTTTTAAATCACCAAGACATATACTATGTAGTGAGGAAAATAAGTATTTGAACACCCTGTGTTTCGTTTTTGCAAGTTCCCCCACTTAGAAATCATGGGAGGGGTCTGAAATTTTCATCTTAGGTGCATGTCCACTGTGAGAGACATAATCGAAAACAAAAAATCCAGAAATCACAATGTATGATTTTTTTTTTAAATTTATTTGTATTTTTTTTTTACTGCAAATAAGTATTTGAACACCTGTGAAAATCAATGTTAATATTTGGTACAGTAGCCTTTGTTTGCAATTACAGAGGTCAAACGTTTTCTGTAGTTTTTCACCAGGTTTGCACACACTGCAGCAAGGATTTTGGCCCACTCCTCCATACAGATCTTCTCCATATCTTTCAGGTTTGGAGTTTCAGCTCCCTCCAAAGATTTTCTATTGAGTTCAGGTCTGGAGACTGGCCAGGCCATTCCAGGACCTTGAAATGCTTCTTACAGAGTCCCTCCTTAGTTGCCCTGGCTGTGTGTTTGGGGTCATTATCATGCTGGAAGACCCAGCCACGACCCATCTTCAATGCTCTTACTGAGGGAAGGAGGTTGTTTGCCAAAATCTCGCAATACATGACCCCATCCATCCTCCCTTCAATATGGTGCAGTCGTCCGGTCCCCTTTGAAGAAGAGCACCCCCAGAGTATGATGTTTCCACCCCCATGCTTCACGGTTGGGATGGTTTTCTTGGGGTTGTTCTCATCCTCTAAACATGGTAAGTGAAGTTGATTCCAAAAAGCTCTATTTTGGTCTCATCTGACCACATGACCTTCTCCCATGCCTCCTCTGGATCATCCACATGGTCACTGGTGAACTTCAAATGGGCCTGGACATGTGCTGGCTTGAGCAGGTGGACCTTGCTGCCCTGCAGGATTTTAAACCATGGCAGCATCATGTGTTATTAATGTAATCTTTGTGACTGTGGTCCCAGCTCTCTTCAGGTCATTGACCAGGTCCTCCTGTGTAGTTCTGAGCTTTCTCAGAATCATCCTTAACCCACAAAGTGAGATCTTGCATGGAATCCCAGACCGAGGGCGATTGACAGTCATCTTGTGCTTCTTCCACTTTCTAATAAATAATCATAACAGTTGTTGTCTTCTACCAAGCTGCTTGCCTGTTGTCCTGTAGTCCATCCCAGCCTTGTGCAGGTCTACAGTTTTGTCCCTGGTGTCCTTAAACAGCTCTTTGGTCTTGCTAAAATGGACAGGTTGGAGTGTGATTGATTGAGTGTGTGAACAGGTGTCTTTTATACAGGTAACAAGTTCAAACAGGTGCAATTAATACAGGTAAAGTGTGCAGAATAAGAGGGCTTCTTAAAGAAAAATTAACAGGTCTGTGAGAGCCAGTATTCTTGCTGGTTGGTAGGTATTGAAATACTTATTTGCAGCAGTAACATACAAATAAATTGTCTGTCACAGTGGACATGCACCTTTAAAATTCAGACCCCTCCATGATTTCTAAGTGGGAGAACTTGCAAAACCACAGGGCGTTCAAATACTTATTTTCCTCACTGTATGTAAGGCATGCTGCAATTGGAAATAAAATGTGTCATGTGCTCTGTCCTGTGTCGTAACTCAGCCACATGGGGTGTGCAGCCAGTACATTCTGAGTGCCGGTCCCAAGCCTGGATAAATGAGGAGGGTTGCGTCAGGAAGGGCATCCGGCGTAAAACAAGCCAACCCAACTATGCAGACTAAGAATCGAATTTCCATACCGGATCGGTCGCGGCCCGGGTTAACAACATCCGCCACCATTGCTGTTGCCCAACAGGGTGCCGGTGGAAATTGGGCTACTGCTGGGCGAAGACAACGACGAAGATGAGGAGGAGAACGTTTCCACAGACAGCGGGAGAAGAAGAAAACTAGAAGGGTGGAAATGAGAGGAGGGACTTTGAATGTTGGTAGTATGACTGGTAAAGGGAGAGAGCTGGCTGATATGATGGAGAGGAGAAAGGTAGACATATTGTGTGTGCAAGAGACCAAGTAGAAGGGAAGTAAGAGCAGGAGCATCGGCGGTGGGTACAAGTTGTTGTACCATGGTGAGGACAGGAAGAGAAATGGTGTTGGGGTCATTTTAAAGGAAGAGTATGTTAAAAGTGTGTTGGAGGTTAAGCGAGTGTCTGACAGGGTGATGAGTGTGAAGTTGGAAATTGAAGGGGTAATGATGAATATCATCAGTGCATATGCCCCACAGGTAGATTGTGAGATGAAGGAGAAAGAAGATTTCTGGAGTGTGTTAGATGAGGTGGTGGAGAGTGTGCCCAAGCATGAAAGAGTGGTGATAGGAGCGGACTTCAGTGGCCATGTTGGTGAAGGGAACAGAGGTGATGAGGAAGTAATGGGTAGATATGGTATCAAGGATAGGAATGGGGAAGGACAGATGGTAGTTGATTTTGCAAAAAGGATGGAAATGGCTGTGGTGAATACCTACTTTAAGAAAAGGGAGGAGCACAGGGTAACATATAAGAGTGGAGGAAGGTGCACACAGGTGGACTACATTCTTTATAGGAGATGCAAGCTAAAGGAAATCAGAGACTGTAAGGTGGTGGCAGGAGAGAGTGTCATTAGACAGCATAGGGTGGTTGTAGGATGAATTTAGGGGTAAAGAAGAAGAAGAGAGTGAGAGCTCAACAAAGGGTCAGATGGTGGAAGCTGAAGGAGGAAGACTGTTGTGTGAAATTTAGCGAGCAGATGAGAGAAGCACTGGTTGAAGGGGAAGCAGTTTTGGACAACTGGGAAAGTAATGCAGATCTGGTGAGGGAGACAGCTAGGACAGTACTGGGTATGACATCTGGAGAGTGGAAGGAAGACAAGGAGACTTGGTGGTGGAATGAAGAGGTCCAGGAAAGCATAAGGAGAAAGAGGTTGGCGAAAAAGTTTTGCGATAGTCGTAGAGATGAAGAGTACAAGGGAGACGGGAGTACAAGGAGATGTTGTGTAAGGCAAAAAGAGAAGTGGCAAAAGCGAAGGAAAAGGCATATTGCGAGCTGTACAAGAAGTTGAATAGAAAGGAAGGAGAAAAGAACTTGTACCGATTGGCCAGACAAAGGGACAGAGCTGGAAAGGATGTGCAGCAGGTTAGGGTGGTAAAAGATGCACATGGTAATGTGCTGACAAGTGAGGAGTGTGTGCTGAGAAGGTGGAGGGAATATTTTGAAGAGCTGATGAATAAAGAAAATGAGCGAGAGAAAAGGCTGGATGATGTGGTGAGAGTAAATCAGGAAGTACAAGAGATTAGTAAGGAAGAAGTGAGGGCTGCTATGAAGAGGATGAAGAATGGAAAGGCAGTTGGTCCAGATGACATTCCAGTGGATGCATGGACATGTCTAGGAGAGATGGCAGTAGAGTTTCTAACCAGATTAATAAAATCTTGGAAAGTGAGAGGATGCCTGGGGAGTGGAGACGAAGTGTGCTGGTTCCTATTTTCAAGAACAAGGGTCATGTGCGGAGCTGCAGTAACTACAGAGGCATAAAGTTGATCAGCCACAGCATGAAGTTATGGGAAAGAGTAGTAGAAGCTAGGCTTAGAAAACAGGTGAAGATCTGTGAGCAGCAATATGGTTTCATGCCGAGAAAGAGCACTACAGATGCAGTGTTTGCTCTGAGAATACTGTTGAAGAAGTACAAAGAAGGCCAGAAAGAGTTACATTGTGTGTTTGTGGACTTAGAAAAAGCTTATGACAGGGTGCCAAGAGAAGAGCTTTATTATTGTATGAGGAAGTCTGGAGTGGCAGAGAAGTATGTTAGGGTAGTGCAGGACATGTATAAGAATAGTGTGACAGCGGTGACATGCGCAGTCGGAATGACAGACTCATACAAGTTGGAGGTGGGATTACACCAAGGATCAGCTCTGAGTCCTTTCTTATTTGCAGTGGTTATTGTCAGGTTGATGGATGAGATCAGACAGGAGTCCCCATGGACTATGATGTTTGCAGATGACATTGTGATCTGTAGTGAGAGTAGAGAGCAAGTTGAGTCTAGTCTGGAGAGGTGAAGATATGCTTTGGAGAGAAGGGGAATGAAAGTGGAGAGAAGGAAGACTGAGTACATGTGTGTGAATGGGAGGGAGCCCAGTGGAATAGTGCGGTTACAAGGAGTAGAAGTGGTGAAAGTAGATGAGTTTAAATATTTGGGGTCAACTGTTCAAAGTAATGGAGAGTGTAGTAAAGAGGTGAAGAAGAGAGTGCAGGCAGGGTGGAGTGGGTGGAGCAAGGTGGCAGGAGTGATTTGCGACCGAAGAATATCAGCAAACGTGAAGGGGAAAGTTTACAAGACAGTAGTGAGACCAGCTATGTTGTACGGCTTAGAGACGGTGGCACTAACAAAAAGACAGGAGGCAGAGCTGGAGGTGACGGAGCTGAAGATGTTGAGATTCTCTTTGGGAGTAACAAGAATGGACAAGATTAGGAATGAACATATCAGAGGGACAGCTCAGGTGGGACGGTTTGGAGACAAAGTCAGAGAGGCGCGATTGAGATGGTTTGGACATGTGCAGAGGGACCCAGGGTATATAGGGAGAAGGATGCTGAGGATGGAGCCACCAGGCAGGAGGAGAAGAGGGAGGCCAAAGAGGAGGTTTATGGATGTGCTGAGGGAGGACATGCAGGTGGTTGGTGTGACAGAGGAAAATACAGAGGACAGGGTGAGATGGAAACGATTGATCTGCTGTGGTGACCCCTAACGGGAACAGCCGAAAGACAAAGAAGAAGCTCTGTCCTGTGTCGTGTTCTTGACGTTTCTTTAAACGCAGGTACACAGGAATAGAGCAGGATTTCCTTGTCTCCTGTTTTAAAAAAAAAAATCAGATTTGTCGACTTCTCTTCCTGGTCACCGTCTGCTTCTGTGCTCTATTTCAAGCTTGTAGTCCGTCTGCTTCTCATCCTAGCTTATGTTGGTAGTTTTAACTGGTTTCTCATCTGCTTCAGGACCCTGCATGGAGCTTAGGTGTCTTATCTGGTTCAAGTTTGGTCTTTGTCTTTGTTCTCAGATCACACTCTGGTCACTTTTTCATCTGTTGTTAGACACGCTTCCAGCCATTGCTGAACCCGTAGGCCGTCAACCAACACTTACACATCGTTTCCCTTGTCCAGTTCAGGATCTTTCAAATATCTCTGTCTTTTGCAGTGGGATAGATCCACCCAAGATGACCTCTCTGCAATTTTCACTGCAGTGGGGGTGGTTAGCAGTACTTGGAATGGACCCTCCCACTTTGAGATGACCAGTTCTTTCTCTTAATGGTCTTTATCTGCACCCAATCGCCAATCTGGATCTGATTCTCAGGTCCTGCATAGAAACAGGAGAATCTGGTATTTTGTATATAGCGTGTATGATTTTCTTGTGGGACAACACTCGTCTCATATAATCAACTAATCCCTCATCTTCACTATCAGGCCCTGCTATTTTCTGTAAGTCTGGTAACCTATAGGGCCTGCTGTACAAAATTTCAAATGACGTAAGGCCAGTCTCTGAGCTGGGTGTTATGTGCATGTATAATTTCACCAAATCCAAACAATAAACCCAATTTTTTCCTGTTTCTTCCATACATTTCCTGAGCCTACTTTTAATTGTCCCATTTGTTCTTTCCACTAAACCTGCACTTTGAGGATGGTAAGCACAGTGTGTTTTTGCATTTATTTTCTAGTGATCTGTTAAATGCTGAATGATTTTATTTACAAAATGTGTGCCGTTATCACTGTACAATATTTCAGGTATCCCATGTGTTGGGATTATATCTCTACAAAGGATCTTTGCTACTTTCAGAGCATCTGCATGTTTGATGGGGAATACCTCCACCCATTTGCTATATGCGCCAGTCAGTACTAAGCAATATTTTCTCCCCTCACATTGGTTCAATTCAATAAAATCCATGTGGATTATTTGAAACGGTATTTAGGTGTTGGGAATTTTCCTTGTTTTGGCCTCTCATTTCCCTGCGGGTTATGTTTTGCACAAATTAAACATGCCCTGCAGTGGGGTTTTGCATATGCCTGAAACCCGAACGTTAAAAAATGATTATTAACCAGTCCAACCATCCCTCCCGTTGAGACATGGCACAACCCATGACTCAAAACAGCAGCCCACCTGAAGAGGCTGCGGGGCAGGACCGGTTTGTTCGAGGATCAGGCATTGTGATGCTCCTAAAGAGATTTTTAAGACGTCGGGGCATGATTCTGCATATCTTTAAGAATTTGTAAATCCATGCTGTCAGTTGCAGAAAACAGGACAGTCAGCATCCCCTGAGCTGCAGCCTTAGCAGTTTCATCTGCAAAACGATTACCACAGGAAACGAGGTCCTGACTGGTAGTATGCGCAGCGCACTTACAGATGGCAACAGCTGTGGGAAGCTGGACTGCTTGCAACAAAGACAGCAAAAGATCTTTGTGTAAAACTGGTTTTCCAGATGATGTAACCATCCTTCTATTTTTCCAATAGTAAGTAAATCCCTTCGCCTGCTCCCTTGTTTGCACTCGGGGTCGCCACAGCAAATCCAAGGTGGATCTGCATGTTGAAATGGCACAGGTTTCACACCGGATGCCCTTCCTGATGCAACTCCACATTACATGGAGAAGTGTGGCAGGGGTGGGATTTGAACCCGGAACCTTCTGCACTGAAACCAAGCGCATTAACCACTTGGCCACCACCCATCCCTCTATTTTTCCAATATTGGGCATAAACATGGACTGTCGAGAAGGCATACTGACTATCAGTGTATATAGTCACTCTTTTTCCCTTCATCAATGTGCAGGCCTCGGTCAAGGCTATGAGGTCAGCAGCCTGGGCCAACAGATGACGTGGTAAAGATTGAGCAATAAAGATTTTGTTGGCCGAGACGACAGCATAGCCTGAAGCATTAGTACCATACAGATTTTTTTTTTTACAAGATCCATCAACAAAAATAAGTTCAGAATTTGGAAGACGAACATCACTTAAATCTGAACGGGGCTTATGAATCTCCTCCAAGTCAGCGAGACAGTCATGTGGCTCGCCTTCAACAGGGTGAAGTGTGGCTGGATTTAAAACAGAACATCTTTCCACAGTAAGATGTGGTTGAGACAACAAAGTAGTCATACATGACAAATGTCTGGCTGGAGAGAGGAAAGTCATATTTGTTTGTAACAAAAGTGCAGACACAGCATGTGGCACTTTCAATGTCAGTGAATGAAACAAAACTACTCCAGCAGAGGCTTGAACAGCCAGAGAAGCAGCGACACAGACACATGGAGGTAAAGCTCTAGCCACAGGGTCCAACTTGGTGGAGTAAAAAGCCACCGGTCGCAGTTTACTGCCATGTTGCTGTGTCAGCACTGATGTCAATCGACCATCTGAACAAAAGCTTTGCTATAGTCTGGCAGGGCCAGCGTCATGGTTGAGGTTAAGGCCTTTTTAACATTACTGAAGGCTTGTTCAGTTTATTCCGTCCATGTCAAAACAGCTGACATGGGAAGATTTTCCCCATAAATCATGTTTGACAGGGGCCCTGTTATTTCAGCAAAATTTGGTATCCACTGCCTGCAGTAGTTAATTAGGCCCAAGAAGGACATCTTTGTTTTTTTTTGTTTTTTTTTTGTCAGTGGTTTAGGAGCTTGCAAAATGGCTGTTTTTATATCTTCAAGAATAGTATACGAGGGCTGTCAATAAAGTAACGGTCCTTTTTATTTTTTTCAAAAACTATATGGATTTCATTCATATGTTTTTACGTCAGACATGCTTGAACCCTCGTGCGCATGCGTGAGTTTTTCCACGCCTGTCGGTGACATCATTCGCCTGTGAGCACTCCTTGTGGGAGGAGTCGTCCAGCCCCTCGTCGGAATTCCTTTGTCTGAGAAGTTGCTGAGAGACTGGCGCGTTGTTTAATCAAAAATTTTTCTAAACCTGTGAGACACATCGAAGTGGACACGGTTCGAAAAATTAAGCTGGTTTTCAGTGAAAATTTTAACGGCTGATGAGAGATTTTGAGGTGATTCTGTCGCTTTAAGGACTTTTCACGGTGCTCAGCGCTCTCAGCCGCCGTCGTCAGCCTGTTTCAAGCTGAAAACCTCCACATTTCAGGCTCTATTGATCCAGGACGTCGTGAGAGAACAGAGAAGTTTCAGAAGAAGTCGGTTTCAGCATTTTATCCGGATATTCCACTGTTAAAGGAGATTTTTTTAATGAAAGACGTGCGGACGGGTCCGCGCGTCGGCTCGCAGCCGACGCAACGCTCCGCCACAGGAAAAAACACCTCTGTTGAAAGCCTTAAGGACAAGTTGGAACATGTCCTGCTGTTAAACAATTTCTCATATACTCACTCCACTGAAAGCCATCAAAAGCCGCCTGGATTTTACAAATGGTTATCAACACGGAGGTGTTTTTCCTGTGCCGCCGCACCGCGTCGGCTGCGTCCTGACGCGCGGACCCGTCCGCACGTCTTTCATTAAAAAAATCTCCTTTAACAGTGGAATATCCGGATAAAATGCTGAAACCGACTTCTTCTGAAACTTCTCTGTTCTCTCACGACGTCCTGGATCAATAGAGCCTGAAATGTGGAGGTTTTCAGCTTGAACAGGCTGACGACGGCGGCTGAGAGCGCTGAGCGACGTCTCGCACCGTGGGAAGTCCTTAAAGCGACAGAATCACCTCAAAATCTCTCATCAGCCGTTAAAATTTTCACTGAAAACCAGCTTAATTTTTCGAACCGTGTCCACTTCGATGTGTCTCACAGGTTTAGAAAAAATTTTGATCAAACAACGCGCCAGTCTCTCAGCAACTTCTCAGACAAAGGAATTCCGACGAGGGGCTGGACGACTCCTCCCACAAGGAGTGCTCACAGGCGAATGACGTCACCGACAGGCGTGGAAAAACTCACGCATGCGCACGAGGGTTCAAGCATGTCTGACGTAAAAACATATGAATGAAATCCATATAGTTTTTGAAAAAAATAAAAAGGACCGTTACTTTATTGGCAGACCTCGTATTGTGTCCCAAATATTTTACTTGTGACTGGAGTTTATTCTTACTGGCTTTATGACCGTTCTGTGCCAAAAAAGTCAGAAAGGCCAAAGTGTTTGGAGTGGTAGATAGATAGATAGATAAGAACTTTTTTAATCCCGAAGGAAATTACATTTGGCCCGCTGCTCACAAACACATCAGTCACACAACAAATAAATTACTAAAATACAATAACATTACATTAAAAACAATGTCAGTTGTAAAACATATAACGTTATACAAACATAAAAGACACAGGACTCTTGCTAGGTCAGAGTACTGTGCAATCTAATGGCATGAGGCACAATGGACTTCCTCAGTCTGTCTGTGGAGCAGCGCTGGGACAGCAGTCGGCTGCTGAACATGCTCCTCTTCTCTCTGAAGGCCTCGTGTAGAGGGTGTAAGGCATTGTTCATAATTGCCTTGAACCGGGACAGAGTCCTCTGCTCAACCACCTCTTCCACTGGAGCCGGCTTCAGTCCCACCACTGACCCAGCCTTTTTAATGATCTTATTCAGGCGGGAGATGTTCTTCTTACTGGTGCTGCACCAACAGACCACAACATAGAGGAGAGCGCTCGCCACCACTGACTGATAAAACATGTGCAGCAGTTTAGAGCAGATGTTAAATGAGCCCAGCTTTTGGAGAAAGTACAGCCTAGACTGGCTCTACTTGTAAAGAAGGTCTGTGTTGGCTGTCCAGTCCAGCTTATTCCCAACACCACTCCCAGGTACTTACAGGATGGTACCATCTCCACATCACTTCCCTCTATGCGTACCGGCTGAGGCATTGGAGGCTTCCTTCTGAAGTCCAGGACCATTTCCTTAGATTTCTGGACATTCAGCTGGAGCTGGTTCTTTTGGCACCAAGCCAGGAGTGGAGGCCTGTTTTGTCTCTGATGCTACTAAAATATCATAAACATACAACAGTATTTGGCTTCCATGAGGTGGAACAAATTTTGCCAAGTTGCTAGCCATAGCTTGTGAAAAAATAGTAGGGCTTTCAGCAAAACCCTGAGGCAGTTTGGTATATCTTTTCCCCTCAAAAGTGAACGCAAACCAAAACTGACTATCTTCGTGAATAGAAATAGAGAAAAATGCATTGCTTATATCTTCTACTGAAAACCATTTGGCTTGGGGATTCAAGGAGTTCAGTAGCGTGTGTGCATCTGGAACACATGGGGCCCTTTGGACCACAGCAGCATTGACTGCCTGACGGTCTTGCACCATTCTCCATCCTACGGAGGGGGGTGCCTTTTTCACTGGAAATATTGTCATATTGCAAGGTGAATCAGGGCATTCAGTCAACACTCCTGTGGACAGTAAGGCCTCAATTACAGGCCTTATACCTTCAACAGCATCAGGTTTTAAGGGATACTGTCACACAAGGTCTGCATTCAGTTTTAGGTCGTATTTGAATTGGTTGTATTCCTGTTATCAGTCCTACGTCTGCAGTTCCCTGAGACCATAGGCATTTGGGAACAGTGGCTAGATTGTTGTCATCACTTTCTGACTGTGAATATAAGGTTCACCTTTGTGTAGTTTCTCCATGCATAAGAGTTGTGGCATGTGCTGGAACAATCCAGTTTAGTCTATATTGGTAAGCATCCAGTCCGGAACTGTATTATTCTCCGTCTTATGTTAAGGTCCAGTCTCTTGCGGCCATACATTTTGTCACAAATAACCCTACATCAGACTATGAAGAATCAGGTTTTTTTGCCAGGGAGATGTGGGGGTCAGAAAAAACGGCAAAACATGTCATAGCATCTCTGGGAATATGCACTCCCACCCCAATCGTGCCATGACCATCAGAAAACATGTGACAGCAGGACTGGTGAGCATTTTTGTAATCTTTCATCATATTTCGGCTCAAATCCAGGGGACAGTTTATAGTGCATGGTGCATAAACCCGGCGAAAGTGGGATGTGGAAGTGTTTCGGCTAGTCTCAGTAATGTTTCTGGGACGCAATGTGGGGCCCCCGGGGGTATGTCAAAGGACCAACTATAGTGCGGGAACTCCAGGGCCTCTGTTACATAAAGATCTCCTGCCATTAATTCATCCTGCCTTTTAATAATCATTCAGCCTGTTGGGGTCGCAATGATACTGAGCCCCAGTGCTGTCATGGCGTCTCGTCCCAGAAGGTTAGAGGGGCAGCTTGGATGGATGAGAACTGACACTTTGCAAGTTTTACCCTTGGTGTCAGAAATAGTAACAGGCTGTGACATTGGCACGCGTATAACCCCTCCACTGGCAGTTCTTACGCACAAATAGCAGCCTTTATTTCTAAGACCCAACCCATGATCCCTGCAAGTAGTCCTACATGCTCCAGAGTCACACAAAAATTTAGTATCTACTCCATTCACCCGCAAGGTCACAACAGGTCTGTTTAGGTCATCTGAAAGTAAACTGTCGCTCAGAGCGCACAAATCACCTGCGCTACACTCCAACTCGTTCACCTCCACAACTGTCTCATGTCCCTCATCTTTATGCTGAATCTTGCCTTCTCAAGAGGGGGGCACAAGAGTCTGGCCGTGTGCAATCTCGTGCAGAATGACCAGGTTTGACACCGCCAGCACACTTCATCCTTACTGAATCCATCAAAGTCACCACGTATCCGCAGTCCCCGGCCTCTGCTCCTTCCTCAAAAACTCCCTCATCCTCGTCCAGCAAAAAACACTTCTCCTAATTGTGACCACTCAGTCAACATTATATCTCCAGAGGTCTTAGTCTTCTTTTTTGTCTGTGTAATGTTTTCAGCATGAGTGGCATGATTAATGTATTCTGCCAATGATCCACTGGCCAGGCCAATAGAATGCTTATTCACCCATTGATGTATGTGTGTGCTGGGATTTGCATGCAGTGCATTTTTCAGCTGCTGCCTGTACGGTCCCTTATCATCATTGTCCTCCTGCAACCCACTGTGCGCTTTAAACACCTTTGTCATCCTTATGACATAATCTTCGAATGTCTCACCATCATTTTGTTTTGCTTTTCCAATTTCACAATAATCTGCTCTCTTCTTAAACTTAGTTCTCATTCGTTCACATACAGCTGTCACACGAGTGTTCAGTTCTGCACTACCAGGTGCTAAGATTTGAGGGGGGGGGGGTCATTTGTGTCCATAGGTGTCCAATCTCCCCTCAGTGCTGCCCAATGTTTTTTAAGGATGTCATTAATACCTGCTGTGTTTCGACGGCATTTAAATGATATGAATTTCTGAGAAGCTTCAAACCATTGATGAAAGCTTCTACATCTTCCTCAGGAGGGGTCAGGCTTTCACATGCTTTTATTTTTTTTACATCCTCCTGAGTCCAGGGGCAATTTCCCAACATTGTTGGATTGTTACCAGCACTTGTCCGTGGATTTACTACTTCAATTAAAGGACATTTCTCTACTTCGACAAGATGCATTTGTAGTTTCTGTTTTTGTTTATGTGGTACTACCTGAGCAAGCAGAGGGGGAGGTAAAACTTTATTACCCCTCAATATTGTTGGAGGGGTCGGAGAAGGGAGCTCTTCAGAGTAATGTAACACAGGTGGTGTTTTGTCATCTGTTGTCTGAGAATATGGAGGTGGGGAGGACATTTCAGGCTCATAATTGCCTTGAACTGGGACATCTTCATCTACAGCTTCAACATTATCTGCAGCTGGATAAAGGGCTGCACCTGAATTATTTGGGGGGGTTCTCTGAATTCCCCCTGGTGTCTCATTATCTGTTTCATTTTTATTATAAAAATGTCTGTTTATCTTGTTCCTGTCTCGACTTATCTTTAGCCTTATTTTCAGCCTCTCACCGCCTGCAGGCTTCATTTTTCCACCTCTGTGCATCTTCTAACTAGGGATGTGAATCGTACAGCAACTCACGATTCAATTCGATTCCGATTCTTGGGGTGACGATTCAATTCAGAATCGATTTTCGATTCAAAGAGCTCTGAGAAATAGTTATATTACTTAAAAAATGTTTATGTTTAAGAAAATGCAGCTTTACAAGGTTAATCAAGTGATTCTAGATGTAAATTTACTTATCTGCTTTGCTCGTTCAAAGTTAGCTGGCAGTTTAGCGAAGCGCTGGTCAGTCGTCGGCAGAGACCGCTGCTCCGCTCCTTTTAGCTCTGGGTGATGGCGTAGCATGTGGGCTTGCGGATTTGAAGTGTTTCCGAAGTACTTGACTTTCATTTTGTGGATTTTGCACACTGCATAAGTCATGTCAAGCTCCTTCTTACGCAGCAAATAAAATCCAAAATGCGCTCAAACATTTGCCTTCAGCAAAGACGGTGCTGGCTGAATTAGCTCTTCGTCCACCATGCTAAGCTTCAGCTCACGAATGTTTGAAACACGCCGGACCCTCCCTTCACGGGGACGCTGCAGTACAGAAGCCGTTGACTGACAAAGAGTACACGCAGCAAGTAAGCAAGAAAATGTTTTTAAAAAATGCTTTTTAAAAATCGATTCTTGGACATTTTGGATCGATTCAGAATCGTAATAAATAAGAATCGCGATTCGGACGTGAATCAATTTTTTCCGGCACCCCTAATATATATACACACATACACAGTGGTCCCTCGTTTATCGCGGGAGTTACGTTCTAAAAAATAGCCCGCGATAGGTGAATTCCGCGAAGTAGTCAGTGTTTTTTTTTTTTACAATTATTATAGATGTTTTAAGGCTGTAAAACCCCTCACTACACACATTTCTCACTTTTCTCTCCTGTGTAAACACTCTCAAAGTTCAAACCTTAGTACAAAAATAAGTCCAGTATTATAGAATGAAACCAAAGATCAAAACCTGTTTTCAGGCCCAAACATTTGTTTGAGAAATAAAAATAGAACGTTTTCCTATAAATAATTGATGGATTTTAGAACTAACAAATTTAATTTTAACACTCACCCTACGAGGTTGGACACATAAGAAATTATTAATAGTAACTGACCAGTATGTCACAGTTCCTCTGATCGCGCCTCTTCGTCATGTTTTTCCGCCTCGGGGCAGGTGTCTTTTTCCGAGTGATATGGGTAGTTGTAGGCGCTCTTTTTTTCTTCTGATCTAGAAGATTCTTATAAATAGACACACGCAGAACACAATGCGCGTGCTTTTTCTTCGCTGCTCGAGCACTCTGCATCAAAACAGCGAGTGTAGTCTCTGGACCTGTTGCCAGATTTTGGCTGCAACTAAGCACAGCAGAAAGTAAAAAAAAAAAAAAAGCATGCAAAATTACACTAAAAAAAAATCCGAACTGGCGAGACTGCGAAAGGTGAACTGCGATATAGCGAGGGAACACTGTGTATGTGTGTATATATACATATATATATATATATATATATATATATATATATACATATACATATATATATATATATATATATATATATATATATATATATATATATATATATATATATATATAATATGAAAGACAGAATCAGACATTAATCATTGATAAGTATCTTTAAAATTCTTTGACACTGACATATTTCCAACTCTAAAAATCACATCCTCAACATTTCCGACTCCTCTTGAACGCACCACAACCCCCCGACCCACACACACACACACACACACACACACACATTCGCATTCGCATAGTCCAGTCTCGTACTCATGCCCTCAGGCAAGAGAAACTGATGAAACGGAAGAATGACTTGTCACACAGGCCAGTCCTCGGGAACCACCAATTATATGCTTTTGAGTGCATTAAAAGTTCTCCTGCAACCATGCGATACATGGACACGTCATATCAACCTCAGCGTTGCAGCAAACCTCGGCACAGAACATACAATTACTGTGTAGATTGTTAAACACAGCCACGACCAGCACGCGGAAACAGACTACCTGCTTGACGTCTTGTTATCAGCCGTATGTCTCATCAGCACGTCTCTGGGGCATCTCTGCCACTCCAGGTGCACCTGCACCTCCAGTTGCTCCGCATGCATCCACCTCCCCACTCGAAGTCATCAGTCTCTCACGTGTCATTGTCCAGCATTCCTACCGCTCCTAGCTGCGGTAACTGAGCGCATCATCTGAGCGCATCATCTGTCCACCAGTTTGGCGGCCAGTGTCAAGTTCATGTCCGAGGTTAGTGTTCTCGGTTCGGGGTCAAAACCGCTCCTTAATGGAGCCTCCCCCGTCGAAGCACGTCTTACATGTCTGTGTCTCCGCTCTTCAGTCCGCACAAACACCGAAAACCCGTCTCACTCATACACTCCACCAATTACTCCGCACCACACGCCCTCATACCAGCTAGTCAAAACCCAGTATTGGTACACATGCAATTCCTTTCACCCTTAATCTCCTAATCACAATCTTTCAATCAGAGGTCATCACTGATGGCAGAAACACAATTGACACAGTGCATAACCTTACATCAATGCAAATTTCCCATTTACATTAGACAGGAAAGATACACACATTTCCTTCCTTCATAACCCAGATTTCCCACCGGGCTACATCCTCCCCATGCTCAAAAAAGTTGATGTACCTATCAACCTACCGGGTGCCAAACCCAAAATAGTTTTCACCACCACATTGCTGACATAATGCTATAAGGTGACACCACAGGGTTTTACAGAGATGTTCCCGGGGGTTTCGATAGGTTCCGCTTCCGACCCACACTCCGTGGCTGAGTACCGTCATCGGCTGATCTGATGGCTTCCCCTGCTCCTCATAACCCAGGTGAACTACAAGATGAATAGCCCTCCTGGGACGCATCAGCCCAGCTTCCGCTTCGGGAGGTGAGTCTAAACCGGCTGCCCCTTCATCCTCTTTGGGGCTAACCTGGGAAGACAAATCTAAATCTCCGCTAGACCCTACCATTGACTCAACTAGATCAGAAACTATACAACCTGGGTCAGGAATCTGCACAGGATCAAGTGTATTATTAGGCTGAGATAATCGTACAAGCATGTCCGGGTGGGTCACCACTCGGCCCCAATCCTCAGCTGACACTCTAGGCTTTGATCTGAATGAATGCGTGCCAGGAGTCCGTAATTCACAAAATACAGTTTGGACTGGATGAATAGTTTGAGTTATCTGATTTACTCGCCAAACCAGAATTGCAGTCAGTATCCACACACTGCCATTTAACAAGGATATTGGCCTGTAAGACTGGCATTTGGTCGGGTCTTTGCCTTCTTTCTGTATTACCACGATGGTTGCATCTGTCCAGGACGGTGCCACAGTTTTAGAATACAGTAAATAGCGATAAGCTTTTAGCAATGGGGCGGGGGGGGGGGGGGGGGGGGGGCAGTAGATCACAAAACATTTTATAAAATTCATTCACATAGCCATCTGGCCCCTGACTTTTATTATTTTTTTATTGTTGATATCACCTACTTAGCTTCCCACTCTTCAATTGGTTCATCTAATTTCTTAGCTGTTTCTTCTGTCAGTTCTGTCAGTTTTATATTTTTCCATCATCAGTGCAGGCGTCTGTATTTTTGTAAAGGGATTTTAAAAAGCATGCAAAGGATTCTGCTATTTTTTCAGGATTTGTAACAACAGTACTTTGTGATTTTATTTTTTGGACTATATTAGATGACTTTTGTTTACTTAATTGGAAGGCTAATAATCTGCTTGGTCTATTACTATGCTCATAGGATTTTTGGTTGGTGAATCTCAAATTTCCCTCAGTCTTATCTGGAAGTAAACCATGTTAGTTCTCTACGGGTTGCATTTAATTGTTTTAATAAGATGTTTGATGGAGATTGTTTATGGTTGTACTCTAATTCTTTTATTTTATTTTCCAATTCATGCTGTCTGGCTTTCTTCTGCCTATTCTGAGCACATGAAATAATATGGCCCCTAAGGTAAGCTTTAGCACAATCCCATACGATAAGAGGAGGTGTTTCAGGTGAATTGTTAGTGTCTATATCATTTTTGAGTTCTGTTTTGATAAAGAGTCTAAATTCTGTCATTTAAGAGGGAGGCCTTTAGTCTCCATTGTTTGGAGGAAGGACTGTGGCCTATATCCCACTTTAACTCAAAGGGGGCATGATCAGATAGTGTAATAGGCAGTATTTTAATGTCTGATATTCTGTGCTGGTTTTTCTTAGGGGTGAAAACAATCAATTCTTGAATATGATGCATGCCTGCTTGAATAGAAAATGAAATTCCTGTTTCCAGGATATCTGCACCTCAATAAATCTACAAGACCAGATTCCATGCATTGGTATTTAAGCATTTTACTCATTTGGGAGAAGGCAGTTTTACAGAGGGTTGTCGGTCTAAACCTTGCGTGCCCAACTGGTCAATTGTGGGCTGAGTTGCAGTCGATCGCATGGGGAAAAAAAAAATCTGTCACTGGACTCGAGAGGATTTAGTGCTGCTATAACAGACTGATGCAGCAGGTGGCAACAATGCACCAACAAGGATGCCGGCTGCCGTTAAACACCAGAGTAGAACAGCTGTTCTTCTATGGTGGATAACAAAAATTATAATTTTCATCTTGTATTGTATTTTCATTTACTCGAATGGCAAATCTATCTGTCTTATCTGCAATGTAAATGTGGCTTTACTGAAGAAAGGGAATTTGAAGCGGCATTTCAGATGATTCACAAGAAATACAATGCTAACTTCTAATGCTAACCCGGCTAAATACCCTCTGCCGGAGGGTACCGGAGGCCGGTGAATATTCTTAATTCATATTCTTAATTCATAATTGGGATTTGGTTGTTCAAGTGAAGCTGTAAAAAGTGTTTTTCACTGCTCAAACCACAACACGGCAGGCTTATCAAGCCTGAAGGACAAATTGCCCGACTGTTTTCCTCCAGAGGAATGTCTTCAGGCCTTGGTGATTATTTGGCTCTTTTCCTATCTCAACCCACAAAGACAATAAACTGTTTTTCATAGGACTGATGCATGCTCCACTCCCTCTCCCCACCCCCTCCTACCCCCATCACACACCCCTGCTCACGTCACCCCTTTCCTTCTGCGGGGGCGGCATGGTTTTAGCTGCTGCTGCTCCCCGTTCCTCCCCCCCAAGCTGACGGTGGCGCAACTCAGGGTTTCTGCGTGACCTTCACCCACTTGCCTCAATTCGGATAACGAATTTCTTCAAATTTAGTGCACATAAACAATGTCAAATGTGTATGTGCTGTCTTTAATTCTGATGTGTGCCATTATTATGGTAAACAAGTAATAATTGTGGACTAATTGCTGTCTGAGGTAAGTGGAGTGTAAACATAATTTCTCCACTGTGAGATCAATAAAGTATAGCTCACCTCATAACACAAAACTGTCAGAAGGAGTAATGAATATGTGTAAAGATAATTGCCTATATCATCAGAACAGTAAATTGATCAGTCCGCGTGAATACCACGCAGATCGCTGGTGCTACGTTCATGTACCATCAGAAATTACACTTGTTTGCTTGGATTTTTTTTTTTTTATGTGGGTGGGGGGTCTGCTTCACTGGGCTCAGGCACCTTATATAGGCCAGAATTAATCTTTTGTGTGGATATAATGATTTTTTAATACCAAAAATAAAACAAAATCCACACACCTGCCACAAGCAACTGCTGAGTTTGAAACAACAAAAAAGTCCTGTAATTTCCAACGGTACCTGAACGCAGCAGTGTTCTGCGCAACGTTCACATGGACTGATCAGTTTACTGCTCTGATGATATATTCAATCATCTTTACACGTATCTCTATTACCCCTTTTGACAGTTTTGTGTTATACATCAATATACGAGGTCTGTTAGAAAAGTATCCGACCTTTTTGTTTTTTTAAAAAACCATATGGATTTAAATCACGTGTGATTGCATCAGCCAAGCTTGAACCTTTGTGCGCAAGCGTGAGTTTTTTCCCGCCTGTCGGTTGCGTCATTCGCCTGTGAGCAGGCTTTGTGTGAGCAGTGGTCCACCCCTCTCGTCGGATTTTTATTGCGAATAAATGCCTGAACGATTTGGAGCTTTGCGGCATCAGTCTTTTCCAGAAACTGTGAGAGGAGCGGTGGAGCCGCATGGCGCAAAGCAACGCCATGATGAAGCCTCACAGGACATGTTCTGGCATGTCCAGGCTCATCCACACTTTCTCGGTTAGTCACACGACTGAAAACCCACCGACAGCCGTCTGAAAGCCATCTCAAAGTCGTCCTGTGAGACCAACACGGAGGTGGTTTTGTGCCGCGCCATGAGCGGCACGGTGGCGCTTCCGTCCGCTTTTCTTCCCATGAAAAAAACTCCTGTAACAGTGGAATGTGCCGAAAAAGTACTGATGTCCACGTCTCCTGCCATTTTTGTGTAAGTCAGATGACGTCCCGGATCAACAAAGTCTTCACGTTGGAAATGATCTGGTTGTTTCAGCGGGGTTTCAGCCTGTCGATCGGCGCTCGGAGCGCAGCGCGCTCTCAGCAGCTGTGGGCGGTCTTTAAACCGGCTGAAGCACTCCTTAATCTGTGTAATCCCCATAAAATCGTCCCTGAAAGCCATTTGAATTTTCAGAATGGTTACCACATGGAGGTCTCTCACAGTTTCTGGAAAAAATTGATGCAGCAAAGCTCCAAATTGTTCAGACATTTATTCGCAATAAAAATCCGACGAGAGGGGTGGACCACTGCTCACAAAAAGCCTGCTCACAGGCGAATGACGCAACTGACAGGCGTGAAAAAACTCACGCATGCGCACGAAGGTTCAAGCTTGGCTGATGCAATCACACGTGATTCAAATCCATATGGTTTTTGAAAAAAATAAAAAGGTCGGATACTTTTCTAACAGACCTCGTATATGGCTTAGTAACATAATACAATCGATACAGCAGCCACCACGGCACACAAGCATTTTGTTTTTCAGGTTTTCTGCACACTCCTGCAATCTTTTCCACGCCTGCGTGTCCTGCGCCTTTTGGTCCAGCCCTTTCTGGAACGGTCTTCTGCCTGAAATTAAAGAATTTCTGAAACGTTCAAATCATGCTGAATATGCACAGCTTTTAAATTTGAAAGCAAGTTTAAAAGCATATTACATACACTATCAAGCAGGTTGCAACAGTGTGACCTGCAGAACTTTCCACACATGGACACAGAATTTAAGTACCAGTGCAAAGAACATGGATCATAAGAGTGCACGTTATGATGATCACATGCAGAGCATCTTGTCAGAATTTGACAGGCACTTCACTGACTTTGCATCCAAAGAGCCTGTTGTCAGTTTTCTCTATTTTCCATTTGGGGAAAATATAGATGTGGACTGTATATTGTCCAAAGTGGCATCACTCTTCAACCTGGATCCTCACACTGAAAAATGACATTGAGCTCAAATCCAGAGCAACACCTGTCATGAATGTCCAAATCTAGAATCTAATGCAGACAGAGAGTGCATGAGTGCCTGCTTATGGCTGCACTCACCTCCTACTGTCTGGACTATGAGAGACCAGCTTCCTCCTTGGGGCCAGAAGTCTCACTAAGGCAGGGAACAACTTTTCCAACTTGAGGCCAGTCCTAGGCCTACTTGTGCTTATTCTTTTCCACCATGCACATTTACTTCAGTGATGCATTATTATTGTTAAAACCTGCCAGAAAATTGTGTTATTATATTGGTGCACAATATATTGCAGCTACACTGTGGCGTTTCATATGGCTTGGTAGATAAATGGTAAATGGACTGCATTTATGTAGCGCTTTTCCATCTGCATCAGACGCTCCAAGCGCTTTACAAATAATGCCTCACATTCACCCTGATGTCAGGGTGCTGCCATACAAGGCACTCACTGCGGTGCGGCTGCTGCGGTGCAGTTGCTGCGGTGCGGCTGCTTGCTCTCCCCTCAAACTCTGTCATAATTGTGTTATAAACCAGTCACCATTTGTTTTATTATACATCTATGTCGTTAATAAATGAAATAATCTTCATGGACGATTCGTTCGTGTGCACGCACGTGAAAAAAAAAGTGCCGCTGCAGCGGTGCGGCTGCTCGCTCTCCCCTCAAACTCTGTCATAATTGTGAAATGAAGGATAAAAGGGACATAAGTCCTGCTCACAGGCTGGCTGCCAAGGACAGGACATGACCACATCAAGTATAAGCTCCAGACATCTCCACGTCAATACATATCCAGTCCCTGATTGGCCGACAAGACGATAAAGTTCAGATTTTTCAACTTGGGGAGGAGGGCAACGCGATGCGATATCACACCACAAATGCGCCAATCGCTCAAAATTGCGTTGCTTTATTCGCGTTCATCGCGGCGCATTGTGTAGCTTGAACTTTTGTGGCGCCACAGCGCGTCCTTTCATAGGGATTACATGGCAACCTGTCACTGCCGTCGCTCGCGTGTCGTCTGGTGTGAACACGGCATAACTTGTTAAATAGCGTTTAAATAAAGCCTGGGTCATCTTCATTTGGTGCATATACATTAATGAGGGATACTTCTATGCCATCAATCAGCCCATTAACTAGGATATATCTGCCCTCCATATCCTTGAGCACAGATGTTTTTATAAAATTGACATGCCTGTGAATGAGTACGGAGACCCCCTTTTTCCTTTCCTTTCCAGACAGATGAGAGGAGTAGTATATTTTGTCTGCCGAAGACATTTTCAACTTTTCATGTTCCGTGTGAGTCCGTGGACATTTTTAATTTAAAACTTAAAACCTATTTTTATGCTCTTTCTTATGAGTAGTTTTTATTTTATGTTTGATTCTTTTACTTCTGTTTTTAATTAGGTATTTGAAATTTTTATTTATTTATTTATTTTAATTTTTTATGCTGAACTGTTCTGTGTGAGGCACCATGAGACAGCTTTTGTTGTAATTTGGCATTTTATAAGCTGATTAAATTGAAATTGAACAGCATTTTATTGAGTCTTAAAGTAAATAAATATGAAATTGGTTACTGGATCCTTAAACTCTGGACATAATAAACTCTACATGGTGGATCCTTGATCTCTGGACATGAACAAAAATAAAATCTGTTAGTTTTTGTCAAAAGCATTTCCTTTCAGACATTATTATTGGCGTGAACATCTTTCCATACCTATGAGCTGAGCTCTTGCAACTGTGCTGCAGGTCAGGTTTATAAATAATGCCAGACGTCTCATTTTGGGAGGAAAAAAAAACTTTTTAGTCGATTATAGTTTCTTGTCTGTATTGCAACGTTTGTAAGAGGTGTCATTTTATTTAAAGCGGCGATTCATTTTGAAGTTATTAATTCCGAACGGGCTCTGTCTCAGCAGAGAGCCGCACAGCATTTGAAGCTGTGAAAAAACGGAGGACGATTCTTGACAAGACTCCCAGTTAGTGACTTTAATCCACACAAAAGTGACTCATTATATTTTAATGGCTTTCAGAGGGGTTAAGAAGCTGCTTACCGCTTCTGAAGAGCAGCGAATCAAAGAGCCACGAGCCATTGAATCGAATTCAAACTGGAGTAACGCTGCAGAAATGGTTGGTTACAGATGCTGTATTGAAAATCGTAACGGTCCAAAATAAGCGTAATGGTCCAAAATTATAGCGTAACGGGCCGTAACGCAAGTTTGCGCTAGCTAGAACCCTGGTCTTAGCAAAAACATAGTCTACACTCACACTTTCCATGTGAGTGTTCATCTTTCCGTGTGAGCAGTTTAATGATTACTTAAACAGTTTAGTGGATATAATTACTTTAGCAATTCAATGATTAGCTAAGAGAGTAATATTAAATGAAACATGTATATAAATGTGTATATGAAGAATGAGATCAAAGTAAAGACATTGATTGATAATATATTGAAAATTCCTGTCAGAAAGTTACTCAAAGATGCAAGACTTAAGTCCTACCGTGAAACAGCGGGATAATCAGTCTTCAGTCTCTGTGTGTAGCTTTCGGACGTACTCCATTGCCTTTTTCGGATACACAAACTCCTTTTCTTGGTCGTTAACAGTGATCCGGAGTCTAGCCGGGTAAAACAAGCCATACCAAACTTTCCGTCCCCAGAGCTCTTTCCGTACTTCTGAAAAGGCAGCCCTGGCGACTTTGATCATGTAGTCGTGGAAAATCGCGACTGTCTCCCATTGTATTTCAGCGGGGCATGGTCCTGTGCCCTCTTCAGAATTTTAACCTTGTCTCCGTCAGAGTGGAGTTTAGTGATTAGCACTTGTGGACGTTCCCAATCTCCTGGTCCTCCGAATCCCTGTAGGCGATGGAATCGGTCAAAGTTTTTATATCTCGGCCTAGCTGCAGCATTTGTTTTTGCATTTTAGACTCTGACTCTGGCATGCTGGTGCCTCTGTGCTCGTCAACACCGACTATCCTGTTTCCCCATCACATTCTTCCCTCCATATCCTTACACCTGTCTTTTAAAGTTACGAGCTGGCTTTGAAGGCTGGTTACGGTGGACTGCAGCGAGGTGCCTTCATTTGATTTATTACAGATCTGATAGCTGCAGAGATGCTAGCAATTTCTGACTCGGTCTTGAGGACGTTGAAGTTGTCCACCAAGGCACTTTTAAGTTCCTCTTCAATAGTCTTTGATATTTCTCCCCTCACGGTGTCAAGGAAGTTGGCTTGGATGTTTTCGGCAGTCGTGACGACGCTTTCAGTGGTTGAAAGTGACTCTGTCATGGGGACAGGCCCACTGAGGCGTGTACAACCCCTGCTGACAACTGTGTGTGGACTTCTCAGTTTTCAATTTATTTTCATTTATGCAGTGCCAAATCACAACAAAGTTGCCTCAAGTAGGGATGGGTATCGAGAACGTTTTCTTTTCGAGTGTCGTTAAGAAATGATTTGATCCACCGATATCAATAGCCTTTTTGCTTAATGATTCCCTTATTGGTCCTTCAGCGCAGCCATTGTTTTTGAGGGTGTTTGTAGGGAAAATGATCATTCCTTACAGCGACATCAACCATTTCTGCAGCGCGACACCACTTTGAAGCGTGAACCAATGAAACAATGCTTCAATCCACTGACTTATGGTTCTTTGATTCACTGCGTTTCAGAAACGGAAAATCCGCTTCTTAACCCCTCTCAAAGTCATTAAAATATCATGAGTCACCTTTGTGTGGATTAAAGTCACTAAATGGGACTCATGTCTTGTTGCAGTCAAAAAACAAGAATCGTCCTCCTTTCCATTGGCACAGCTCCAAACGCTGCGCGGCTCTCTGCCGAGACAGTCTGGTCGGAATTAATAACTTCAAAACGAATTGCTGCTTTGAATAAAATGACACTGCTTACAAACATTGTAATACAGACAAGAAACTACAATCAACTAAAACTTTTTTTCCCTCCCAAAATGAGACGTGCTGCGTTCTTTATAAATTACATCCTGGAGTGCAGCACAGCACAGCTGCAAGAGCTCAGCTCAAATATATGGAAAGTCATTCATGCCAGTAATGTCTGTAAAGAAACGCTTTTGACAAAAACTACAGATTTTGTTTATTTCTATTTATGTCCAGAGACCAAGGATCCACTGTGTAGAGTTTATGTCCAAAGTTTAAGGATCCAGTGACCAATTTCATATTTATTTACTTTAAGACTCAATAAAATGTTGTTCAGTTTCTATTCAATTTCAATTTAATCGGCTTATAAAAAGCCAAATCACAACAAAAGCCATCTCAAGGCACCTCACATAGAACGGTTCAACATAAAAAAATTAAATAAAAAAAAATTCAAATGCATAATTAAAAACAGAAGTAAAAGAATAAAACAGATAAAAATAAAAACTATTCATAAGAAAGAGAATAAAAATAGGCGTTAAGTCTTGACTTAAAAATGTGCACGGACTCTGACTGTCTCACAGTCGCAGGAAGACCATTCCACAGAGCAGGTGCACAATAAGAAAAAGCTCTTTGACATAGAAATCCTGTAAAGCGTACTTTTAGTACACAAAAAAATTCACGAGGTATCGATAAGGAATCGGATTGATAAGCGGAACCGATAATGGTATTGATATCGATAAAATCTTATCGATACCCATCCCTAGCCTCAAGGCCTTTCACACAGGTAAGGTCTAACCTTAACAACCCCCAGAGCAAGCACACAGGTGACAGTGGTAAGGAAAAACTCCCTCTGATGATTTGAAGAAGAAACCTCAAGCAGACTAGACGGTCACTCTAACAATTACAAGGTTTTACAAAGCTGAAGAAACAGAAAAAAGAAAATCAGACAACATAATAACATAAAGAAGATAAGTGGAATGATCTCCCTGCATCAATAAAATACTCAGGTTCTGTAGAGACTTTCAATTCCAGACTTAAGATGCACTTATTTTCTCTTTTGTATGGCTAGCATACTGACATAGTATATTACTATGTTTTTTACTCTTTTAAATTCATTTTAACGTGTTACCTTGCCCAGCCCTAGTAAAAAGGTGAAAAATGTAATGAGCAACATATCTTGCAAAAACTTTTTTGGCAGGATAACAAAAAATGCTGTTGGAGGAAATGAGAAAGAAAAACGGTGTGACAGAGTGAGGGGTCACACACAGGTCAATCTCAGTCAGACTTTTCTTGGAATAGTAGAGATGAAAGTGTGAAAAGTAGATGCTGCTGGAGGAAGCTTTGGTGCTAAGTTCACCGTGAAAGATGGCGCTGTTTCAGGTGGCTACTTGCCAGTAGTGATGGGCAAATGAAGCCCCATTCAAGACTCGAGGCTTCTCATCAAACGTTTCGATACATGTCTCGAGGCCTCACGCAGCGCTTGGTTTGCTGTACTGCCATCAAGTGGAGAAAGAAATGCACAGGATGAATTTACTCTGACGACCCCCTGGATTTGATGTTTGACCTTACATTGTGCAAATAAATACTCTCCTCCACGCGCTGGACCGGGCAAGCACCAAATGTTTCCTGCATTTTTCGAGCGCTTTTCAGCGAATTGATTCGCTCAACGAAGTAGTCACGTGGTTTCAGGAAACGAGGCCTCGTTTAGCTGTAGTCACGTGGTTTGATACATGCCTCGAAGCGGAGCTTCATTTGACATGCCCCCTTTTGCTCGATACAGCCTTCGGAGCCTCGCTTCATTTCGCCCAACACTACTTGCCAGAGTGCTCCTCATTATTGTGTCATTTAACCTTGTTTTATGATTTATTTCTTCTTCCTCGACTTTCTTTAGTGAATAGTTTTAATAATTTATTGGACATTGAATATATGTTGGTTTACTTGTTAATTACTGGCCTCCTGGTGTTGGAAGTGTTTTTCCTGAGCGAGGTCATGGCGGAGCGGCGTTTGGGCTCTTTTGTTTACATGAGGGACCACCTGATTGACCTCAGAGGCAGCAGCCCGAACAGGGAAAGACAAGAGATCCCCAATGAGCTACGGAGGAAATACTAGGGCTGTAGAGCCAGGAGGAGATGGAGGCAAATGAGGAGGAGATATTGGCTGTATCTTCCTTCCGTTGTTATGGGAAACGTAAGATTGCTGGAAAACAAAATGGACGAACTAAGATCACTTGTGAGGAATGACAGGATGTTGTGTGAGGGCTTGGTCCTGTGCTCCATGGAGACATGGCTGCACAACAACATTCCAGACACTGTGGTGAATTTAACTGCCTTTCAACTGGTGTGAGCAGACCGGAGCTGTGCCGACAGCGGGGGAAAAAAAAAGGCGAGGGGGTCGCTGTTTATGTGAACAAGTAGTAGTGCAATCCAGGAGATGTTACAGTGAAGGATTGTGTATGTAATCTAGACATTGAGCTGCTGCCAGTGAGTCTTCGTCCTTATTATTTGACAAGACAGTTTTCACACACCATTGTCCTCACTGTTTACGATCCGCTGGCGGGTTACACATCGCAGACCAGTGACATCCTCACCTCCACGACAGTGAGGCTGCTGACGCTGCATCCCAGTGTTTTCATTGCTATCTCTTGGGATTTTAACAATGTTACCCTGTCAACATCCCTTTCCACTTTCAAGCAGTTTGTGGATTGTAAAACAAGAAATAATAAGACAATCGACCTGCTGTATGCTAATGTCAAGGATGCATACAGTGGCCCAGCCCTCCCCCCACTGTGGACCATAACCTGGTTTATTAAGAGCCAAACTACATCCCTGCAGTTTGACGGCAACCTGTGACCACCAGAGTGGTTCAGAGGTGGGCACAGGAGGCAGAAGACAGTCTTCATGGATGTTTTGAATCAACCGATTGGGGTGTACTCTATGATGCGCAGGGGGAGGACATTGAAAGCATTACAGACTGCATAATTGATTATATTAACTTCTGTACAGACAATATCATCCTAACCAAGACTGTGTGCCATTACCCCAACAACAAACCGTGGGTGACCAAGAACATCAAGGTGACACTGAACAGGAAGAAGGCTGCATTCAGGAGTGGAGACTGAAGAAGGTGCAGCAAGAAGGACAGTTACAGGAGGAAGCTGGAGAGCAAGCTCCAGCAGAACAACATGAGGGAGTTGTGGAAGGGGATAAGAACCATCGCTGGTCATAGGCGGACCATATGGCAGACCAGATGATGGAAAGAGATCTTCATGAGGCCAAAGAGTTCCTCAACAGGTTTGACAACATGGAGTCTTCCCACCCTCCCTCAGCTCCTCTGTGCTCCTTCTCCCCTGTGCACTCACCTCACACCCCAATTATTACCACCCCCCTCCTCCCACCAACGTGCCTCCCATTATCATCACTGTGGAGGAGGTGAGAAGACAATTTAGTCGCCTGTGTCCAGGAAGGGAGGCAGGTCCTGATGGCCTCAGCCCCAGAGTGCTGAAGGGATGTGCTGTCCACCTGTGAGATTTTCCAGCACATCTTTAACTTAAGCCTGAGCCAGATGGTTGTTCCTGGTTGTTGATGGTTGTTCAATATGTTCCAATCATATTGAAAACCTCATGTCTGGTCCCTGTGCTCAAGAAGAAAGACCTGTCTGAACCCAGTTATTATTAACTGAGGTGGACATTGTGGACTACTACAATTACCTGGGTGTTCACATAGACAACAGACTGGACTGTACACACAGATGCCGTGTATAAGAAAGGTCAGAGCCAATTTACTTCCTCAGGAGGCTCAGATCTTTCAATTTCTGCAGAAATATGTTGCAGATGTTTTATCACTCTTTGGTCTCCAGCATCATCTTCTATGCTGTAGTGTGCTGAGGCAGCAGGCTGAAGGCAGCTGACACAAACAAACTCAAGAAGCTCATCAGGAGAGCGGGCTCTGTCCTGGGGGTGGAGCTGGAGTCTGTGATGGAGGTGTTGGAGTAGAGGATGTTGAGAAAACTGCTCACATCCGTGACAACGCCTGCCACCCCCTGCATGCTAGACTGACGTCCTGTCAGAGCACCTTCAGCAAAAGACTGAAACCACCAAGGTGCTCCACAAAATGCCACAGAAGGTCCTTCCTACCTGTGGCTGTTGTGAAAGTGTAGGTACACGGACCCACAACAGGGGGCGCAATGAACGGACAATAGAGAAAGGTGAATAACAAGTTTTACTGTTGTGAACAGGGCACAACCAATACAACAATTAATACTTTAGAGTTGTAAGTCGAAATCTGCTGGTGTTGTGTGGGCAGGCTCGAAGGTAGGAGACGTCCGTCCCAGTCGAACCGGAACCACCCAGATTTCCTCTGCCACCGAAAACCAGGAGTACTGGAACCGCCAAGTCCCGAATTCCCAGGTGGCCACTGCCTTCGCTCGTCGGATCCGGTACTGCTGGCGGGAAAGAGCACAAACACACAGGTATGGATGCGACAGCACCCAGTAGACGGAGAGGGGAGAAGCCGCCTCCACCTCTTGTAATAATGAAGCAGGAAGGTGAGTACTTATCCAAGCAAGGTGCTTTCTGTAATCAGCTGTCCTGAAATGGTTTAGCAAGGTTTATCAGAGTCCTCAATATATATACTAGCAAAGAAGGTTACCTTAATCTCAAGGCGATATCTCGGCACTGAGGTGGAGACGCTGTCCTGCTGATATACTCCGTCCTGAGTGCAGTCAGCTGTGTCTAGTAATGGGTGACAGCTGTCATCCTGACAGCCTTCGTCAGCGGCAGCGCCCTCTGGTGCCTGGAGCCCGCACTCCAGGCAGGGCGCCCTCTGGTGGTGGTGGGCCAGCAGTACCTCCTCTTCAGCGGCCCACACAACATGTGGCAATCAGACTGTATAACTCTGCCTCCTGTAGGATGAATACATAATTGTCAGTTTTTCAGTTACTCAGAGCTGTGTACAATACTGTCAACATCTTGTGCAAATGTCTGAATCATTTTGAATAAACAGGTTGTTCTCACTGTGGGGAAACAAAAGAAAAAAAAAAAGGCAATGTTTACTGTTTCGCCACTCTGGTAAAACAATTTCCTTCGGGATTAATAAAGTTCTTATTTTCCTCATTGAGTGTGCACATCTTCACAGCCAGTGAGAGGAGTAGAGCGAGAGAGGACAGGCGGAGAGCTCGGGAGAAAGTGAGAAACTGAAAGAAAGAGTTTTGAAATTTACCTGAGCAAAACTCTGTTCTCTGTTTATTTCTCGATTGTCACTTTCTTGACAGATTGCATAAAAACAAATGCCCTTTGGGGTGGGGGGCAGTGAGCTTTTTTTATGACTGTTTTGTGACATATGTACACCTGAGCTGTAGGGGGAGCTCTGTAGAGAAGAATGCAACCAAAAACGGACAAAATGGCAAAAAAACTGACCAAAATTACATAGTTCTGCTCTTAAACAAAAAAGACAGTTTGTTGTTTGTTTCCACGGTCATAGAAATTTGTGGTCATGAATTTATTGATTTATTTTTTTGAAGGGTATATAACTCACAGGACCTCTCAAACTAGACAAAAAAGAACAAACTGACTTGAAGAGAATTTGCAAATCGTATTGTTTTTAATTTACATTTGACACAACGTCCGAACTTCATTGGAATTGGGGTCTTAATTAGGATTCATAGTTCTCGCTAGGTTTATAACAGAGTAAAGGCCCGTTACACTGCTGCCTGAAAAAATTACGCTGCACTTGGGCTGTTGCGTTGTTTTTGAGGGTGTGTAGTGGGAAAATGATCATTTCTCTGTTGATTGTGAATCCACAATTTAGCCATGAACTTAGGTCAAAGCCATTTAAATATATCAACTGTGACTCACCTTTCTGCTGATTAAAGCTAAACATATTGCAGTCACAGCATTTTCCACAGTACTCATCATGACTCATGACGTCATGACTTTTCTTCAAATGCTGCAGCTGTCATGATCATCTCTTCTCTTCCCCCCCCCCCCCCCCCCCCCGGATGCTGGTTCCTCAGGAGCACCATGTCGATGTGGGTCCAGGCACAGCAGCTGCAGGGGGAGGCATTGCACCAGATGCAGGCGCTATACGGCCAGCACTTCCCCATCGCAGTGCGACATTACCTGGCCCAATGGATTGAGAGTCAGCTCTGGTATGCCCCAGGCCAGCCAGTGGCGCACACACACACACACACACACACAAACAAAACCTTCTGATTGCCATCATTACTTTCTGCTGTAATCAGCATGGCACCACTCATACCTCAGTCCACTGTTTTCAATATGACAACATCAGCGCAGACCAAATCAAGAATATTTACATCTAAATATAAAACTAGAACACCTTGGACATCCAGAGAAGTAACTCTGAAATAAGACCTGACTTGAAGTCATTAATATGATAAATGGAAGGCCATGCTAATGGTGCCATTGAGGCAAACAGAGCCGCGCAGAGAGGTGAAGTCTTCCTGAGAGCACAGCATCTACTCCGTGTTTGGCTGCTTCCTGTTGTGATGCCTAGAGAATGGAACAAAACAAAGCTGGCTGAAGCACATGATTCATCTTCAGTCATTATTCAGCTTTGCTTTCTGTCCTCGTGTGACATCAGAGGTCTGAGGCTGTAGTTTTTCTCAGGACAGCAGAGGTTTGTGCAGCAAACACATTTAAATGTCCTACTGGTGAGATATGATCAGCCAGAGATTTTACACAATGATGATTTGATCTATGACGTTGAAATGATCTCTGTGTTGTGAGTGCACAGATCTTGAAGATGTCTTAAGTGTAAACTGAAAACACAAGTGCACAGCTCTTTATGTGTAATGTTTAGATGTGATCCACAGTGGGATCAGGGTCAGCGATCAGTCTGTGACGAGCCACAGTGGCATCAGGGTCAGCGATCAGTTTGTGAAGAGCCACAGTGGCATCAGGGTCAGCGATCACTCTGTGACGTGCCACAGTGGCATCAGGGTCAGCGATCTGTCTGTGACGAGCCACAGTGGCATCAGGGTCAGCGATCAGTCTGTGACGAGCCACAGTGGCATCAGGGTCAGCGATCACTCTGTGACGTGCCACAGTGGCATCAGGGTCAGCGATCACTCTGTGACGTGCCACAGTGGCTTCAGGGTCAGCGATCACTCTGTGACGTGCCACAGTGGCATCAGGGTCAGCGATCAGTCTGTGACGAGCCACAGTGGCATCAGGGTCAGCGATCACTCTGTGACGAGCCACAGTGGCATCAGGGTCAGCGATCACTCTGTGACGTGCCACAGTGGCATCAGGGTCAGCGATCACTCTGTGACGAGCCACAGTGGCTTCAGGGTCAGCGATCAGTCTGTGACGAGCCACAGTGGCATCAGGGTCAGCGATCACTCTGTGACGTGCCACAGTGGCATCAGGGTCAGCGATCAGTCTGTGACGAGCCACAGTGGCATCAGGGTCAGCGATCACTCTGTGACGAGCCACAGTGGCATCAGGGTCAGCGATCACTCTGTGACGTGCCACAGTGGCATCAGGGTCAGCGATCACTCTGTGACGAGCCACAGTGGCTTCAGGGTCAGCGATCAGTCTGTGACGAGCCACAGTGGCATCAGGGTCAGCGATCAGTCTGTGACGAGCCACAGTGGCATCAGGGTCAGCGATCACTCTGTGACGTGCCACAGTGGCATCAGGGTCAGCGATCACTCTGTGACGAGCCACAGTGGCTTCAGGGTCAGCGATCAGTCTGTGACGAGCCACAGTGGCATCAGGGTCAGCGATCAGTCTGTGACGAGCCACAGTGGCATCAGGGTCAGCGATCACTCTGTGACGTGCCACAGTGGCATCAAGGTCAGCGATCAGTTTGTGAAGAGCCACAGTGGCATCAGGGTCAGCGATCAGTCTGTGACGAGCCACAGTGGCATCAGGGTCAGCGATCACTCTGTGACGTGCCACAGTGGCATCAGGGTCAGCGATCAGTTTGTGACGTGCCACAGTGGCATCAGGGTCAGCGATCAGTTTGTGAAGAGCCACAGTGGCATCAGGGTCAGCGATCACTCTGTGACGTGCCACAGTGGCATCAGGGTCAGCGATCACTCTGTGACGTGCCACAGTGGCTTCAGGGTCAGTGATCAGTCTGTGACGAGCCACAGGTGGTAGAGGGCTGTTTGACTGCTCTCTCCTGGCTGTGTTCAATTTAGGAGCCATCTGGAGGTGTCAGCAACCAGAGTGGTCTGGTTTCATTCCAACCGCTGACTGCACCTTGGTTCTGAAAGTACTTATTGAAGGTGAACATTATATTACATCTAACTTTTTTTTTTTTTAAAGTCCTTAGTTGTAATCTCAAGAAAATAATCTGCTAATTAATTGATTAGTTATGTCTGACAATTGTGAAAAATGTTGATACATGTTTCCAGAGTCAGAGATGATGAAAATTCAAAAATACTTTGTTCACTGCAAAAATGAGTTAGGAATCTAGTCTCAGAACATAGGCAGCTTGAAGGATTCAGATATTAAAAAAAGAAAATGACTCAAAACAATGACTCTGATTAAAATAGTTGATTTCTAAATAGTCTAGACTGTACCTTTGAGGTTATGTCTCTCAAACTATGGAATGTGCTGTCATTTTTTCATAGGGACTCTGGATTTGGACAATCCAGCAGATGAAGTCAAAGCCAAGCGTCTGCTGGAAAACCTGGTGGGTGAGCTACAGAGAAAAGCTCAGCATCAAGTTGGAGAGGATGGCTTTCTGCTTAAGATCAAAATGGGTCATTACGCCAACCAGCTGAAGGTACACATAGACTATACTCTGTACGTTTACTGGAGGTGTGTGTGTGTGTGTGTGTGTGTGTGTGTGTGTGTGTGTGTGTGTGTGTGTGTGTGTGTGTGTGTGTGTGTGTGTGTGTGTGTGTGTGTGTGTGTGTGTGTGTGTGTAAATTTTCTCAGGAATTCAATTTTGCAATGTAAAATACAAAATCTCTAACCAGGTAAGTGCTACAAGGCTTAACTTGAAGCCTTGTAGCACTAAGCTTTAAAAATTCTGTATGTGAAAATAACAGAAACAGCCCTCAATAAATTACATTTAACATGCTACCATCTTTTGCAGATGAAGTAATCTTCAAACATAACCTAACAGAGTTCACGTTCAGCACACAGTCAGCGAGCCAGGGTTTGCTGATAAAAGATCTGCATTTTATATGATTTGGACACCCTTGCTGCATCTACTTTGTTTTCAGATAAATAATCAACATTTGCAGTTTTCAGCTTTCTGTACTCTCCTTCACCATACCACCTGACCACCACTGTGTCTCCAGTGGAAAAGAGTCTATTGAAGTCTGTTTGGCACATCAGCCTTGGAAAACACTTGGGCAGGGTACCATATTCTGGCAAAATGCAGCTGGTAAAAAGCTTCATAAACGTACCTGTAAGTTAAGCCTGTGTGTGTGTGTGTGTGTGTGTGTGTGTGCGTGCGTGCGTGTGTGTGTGTGTGTGTGTGTGTGTGTGTGTGTGTATGTGTGTGTGTGGGTATAACCAGTTAAGATTTTAGGAGTCTAGCTTCAAAATTGAAGGGATCGTTTTGTTTTTTTTGCCAGCATCATATATTTTTTTCCCTCACATCTTAAATTTAAGGGGTATGGGTTGAGAAAGATGTGACTTTTTCTTAACTACAGTTAGATATACCTTATTGTAAGGTATCAGTGGATTGCACAGGACCCACTGATTAATTTGGTATTAATTTGTAAATATAGTTTTCAAAAGACCACAACCATAGTAAAATAAGTATTATATCTTACCGAAAGCGTAAGATTTTGCCAAAAAAATTTCCACTCAGCCATAGGACAAATAAGGATGACATATCTGCTGCCTGAAAAGCTTAAAATTCAACTTGTAACAAAACAACACAAGAACTAGGAATAAAGCATATGTACTAAGGTGTACATATGCTACTTTCACTAGTCTCTTGCTTGAAAAAAAAATCACAACATAAAAAATATTGTCACAGAAAAACACCTATTTTAGGGGTATTTTTATTGAAAAACAAAAAACTAGCACTTAGATCATATTTAGACATTTATAAGTGCTAAAATCTAAAACAGCAGGCACTTATACAACCCCAATTCTAATGAAGTTGGGACGTTGTGTAAAATGTTTCACAGATTTTTCACAGGATTTTCACAGCTCTGGCAACTAGTGGGTAGCTTTCGCTAGCTAGGTCGACACCTCCCCTCTCCGTTGTTACTTTTTATAGCTGTTCCTTTTCTACCCGTTTAATACTTCTGTTCGTTTTTCAGTTGAACTGCTGTGAATTTTAAGTAATTTTTACTCCTGTGTAAAATCTTAGGAGCGGCTAGCATTTTCGCTAGCCGTTAGCTTGCGTTAGCTATTTCTGACCCTTCTCATCATTTTTTCATTTCACTTTTTACACTCCTGTTAGTTAACTGTTTAGTGTATTTTATAGCTGCTGCTTTTTTACCTGTTTAATACTTCTGTTAGTTTTTCATTGTAACTGCTGTGAATTTTAATTCATTTATCTGCTTCTGTGTGAGCCTTAGGAGTGGTTAGCTTATCCATTATTGGTTAGCTCATGTTTGCTTGGCTACATTTTTGAATTTCTTAGTGCACAAAGTACACTACTTATTATACTTTACACCCTCCATAAATCCTGCGTGATGTTGGAAGATAGGGTGGCTATCTTAGAGAGCTGTGTCCGTAAGTTAGAGCAGCTTCTTAGCGCAGTGGAGTTAGATGTTACGGGCACTCCAGATGAGGTTAGTGTTGGGCCGGCTAGTGAGCCCATTAGCATCAGCTTAGAAACACCGGCTGTGGAGGACGGCTTTCGGACTGTGGCTAGGCGGAGGAAGCCCCGTCGGGCTTGGTGCCCGGTTGTGGCACCTCGATCACACTCAACAGTGTGAACTGTGAATCGGTTCTCCCCCTTGGATTTTCCAGATGTGAATTCTCTGAGCCCACGAGTGACTTCCACTCCTGTCTCCAGGCCGAAACACCGGACGTTAGTGGTAGGGGATTCTATCACCCACAAAGTCAGGTTACAGACGCCGGTTGACGTTAAATGTATTCCTGGGGCCAGAGCTCCCGACATTGCATCTCATCTTAGGGTGCTGACGCTGCAGAAGGGAAGACAGACGAAGGAACATGACATGAGATAGTCACATAGTTATTCACGTTGGCACCAATGATATCAGGATGAAGCACTCAGAGGTCACAAAAATGGACATAGAGAGGACTTGTGACCATGCCAGAAAGATTTGTCGACATCGATTAATAGTATCTGGTCCCCTCCCCTCCTGGGGTACAGATGAGGCATTTAGCAGGCTGACATCATTAAATAGGTGGCTGGCGCAGTTTTGTAGACGGCAAGGCTTTAGCTTTATTGATAAGTGGCCTTCGTTCTGGGGCCACTGTGGTTTGCTGATGCCAGACGGCCTCCACCCTACTGGGGAAGGCGCCGCCATCTTGTCTGCGAACATAGAGCTCTACAGAGAGCGTAACATTAGGAATCTACAGCAGGCTACGGAGCAGGTGATTAGAGACCCTGCAAGGCTTATGACAAATGTGGGTGTGGAATTCATTAGCTTAGCAGGAAATTTAGTGCAGAAAATCCACTATGGTGATAGTGCAGTTTATTTGCCAGGGAGGGAATTTCAACAAGTTGAGACTGTGGCCTGTTTACATGGAACTACAGGGGTTTACAGCAGTTTACAAAAGTAAAACAAGTCATGAATAACCTAATAAACATGGACTCTAAAATAGTATTTTTGCAAGAGACATTCCTCCTAGAGGAGAATATAGTGCAGCAGTTAACAGAATATTTGCACAGGAATTGTTCAAATCTGGTTACAAGCACCAAAATTTGACTTTGTATATCTTTTGGTATATAATTTAGACAAATAACGTTAGCCATTTGAATTTTCAATCGGGGGCCAAATAGGGGTCAATGAAGAATTGCACAGGGGTCAAAATTAAAAATGTTCCAATCATATTGAAAGCTATACCACGTTATGTGTCTGATCATAACTATTCCAAAAAGGTATAGTTTGGGCTATCTATGACTGAATGTTATAGAGTTATGGGATTAAAAACAGGAAGAATGGTGACAAAGGTCAGTTTAAAGTCAAGTTAAAGTTGCTCCAGTTATTGTAAAAGACTGGTAGTGGCCAAAAATAAATACATTTATATATATATATATATATATATATATATATATATATATATATATATATATATATATATATATGTATATAAATGTATATATATATATATATGTGTATATGTATGCAGTGTTTTGGACAGTGTTTTGGGAAGTCTCTAACTGAACTCCTGTGTTCTCCACCCCTGACGCCTGCTGGGGCAGTGTGTTTCTCCATCCTGCTGCTCCAGCAATTGGCACTGGAGCAGAAACGCATGGGTCGAGAGGAAGAAAGGAGAAGCGCGTGGTCCAATCCATTGAGCTGATCTGTGCACACAGATCGGGGAATCCACCTGCTCTCGTTCGTCCAAACCAGAACAATAAAGTCCACTTCATCATCAGATTGATCACGCTCTCTTTCAGATGGATGACGCACTCCATGCGTCTTCATGCAGTAAACAAAAAAAGAGGCTAGACGCTCTGTTCTAAGATGCCTGATTATTTTGACGCACTGAATAAAAAAAAAAATACAACATAAACTAACTATACACAGTATTGCTGAATCTCAGTTCTACCCCTCAGCCCTTCCCCTCCGTTTTGCGCCAGCATGAGAGACAGAGGGGTGTCTCAATTCTCTTTTTAGAGCGAGGCGGAGGGCTACAAACCCCTTCAAACGGAGTGAATCTGGATGCACACTCCGTTTGGAGGGGTAGGTGGAGCTTACCATTGTCTCCAAAGAAACAAACATGGTGCCCGGTAGTGCAGCAGATAACTGAAACAATCCTTCACATGGTTATGCAAGCATCAGATTTGGATTTTCAAGTGGCCGGCACTTTTTTTCTCAAACACTGATTTATGTAGAACATTAATGCCAAATCTGATGCTTGCATAACCATGTGAACAATTCTGGCCAAAAGTCATACTTATCTGCTCCACTACAGAGCCACACAGATGAAAGCAGCTTTCATTACAAATTATGCTGTTTAAAAAGTTATAACTTGCCAAAACATTTTACAGGCAGTTGCACGTATATGCTTCTGGATGCTTGTTGTTGGCAGTTTCCTCGCTTGCGAGGATAGTGGGAAGGCTTTTAGTTTCTACAAGCCCTCTGGTGGCTGAAAAGTCCGATGCGGGATGCACAAGACCTGTTACACTTGGGGCAAATGAACACTTGAGTAGGCTGGGCTTGTGCTGCTGCCCGCTCTTTCTATCTTTGACGCTTCTGGTGTGAGGCCTCACTTCTTTCTGCCTCAAACTTCAGGCTGGCGGATTTGATGCTGGAACGCCAGCTGAGTCTATCTGTAGCTAGATGCTGCCATGACTGATGCTGAATGCCTGTAAGGGAGAACTGTTTCTTCAGCTGGTCCTTATAGCGCTTTTTGGGGGCGCCTTGGTTTCGTCTCCCTTCCTTGAGCTCGCCAAAGAGAATTAATTTCGGCATGCGTGTATCATCCATCCTGGCTACGTGACCTGCCCAATGAAGCTGTTGTTTGAGTATAATAGACTCCATGCTGGGCAATCTGGCTCTGGTAAGGATGTCCTCATTTGAGACGTAGTCCTGCCACTTGATCCCGAAGATGTTTCGTTGACAACGCTGATGAAAGCGTTCCAGTAATCTGATCTGCTGGCGATACAGAACCCAGGTTTCAGCTCCATACAGGAGGGTAGGGACCACAATGGCTCTGTAGACCTGCACTTTTGTGGAAAGGCGCAGTGCATGATTCTGCCAGACTTTCTTTGATAGTCGACCAAAAGAACTGCTGGCCTTGGCAAGGGGACTGTCTAGGTCCTTGGCAACAGATGCATCGTTTGAGATAACACTACCGAGATACGTGAAGTGCTCTACTGCATTCAGGCTGGTACCCTCGATGTTGATTTGGGGTGGGGTATATGCTGTATGGGGGACCGGTTGATATAGCACTTCTGTCTTTCTCAGGCTGATGATGAGGCCGAAGGCTCTTGCTGCTTCGGCAAAACAGTTGACAATGTGCTGCAAGGCTTGCTCCGTATGGGCGACGAAGGCGCAGTCATCTGCGAAGAGCAGCTCCATAATAGCTGTTCTGTGATCTTAGTGTGGGACAGAAGGCGCCGCAAGTTAAACAGACTTCCGTCGGTTCTGAAGCAGATATAGATGCCGTCTGTCAAGTCATCTTTGGTCTCACGAATCATCATGCTGAAGAAGATGGAGAACAGAGTGGGAGCGAGGATGCAACCTTGTTTGACGCCATTTGAGATGGGGAAGCTGCCGGACAGAGTCCCGTTGTACTTCACTTGTCCCATCTGGCCTTCATGCAGCTGGCGGATGATGGTGAGGAGCTTTGGAGGGCAGCCAAGGCGTGCAAGAATCTTCCACAAACCCTCACGACTGACCGTGTCAAAAGCCTTGGTTAGGTCTATGAAGCCTGCATAAAGGGCCGTGTTCTGTTCTCTGCACTTCTCCTGGATCTGTCTCAGGACGAAGATCATGTCGTTGATTCCCCTGTTGGCCCGAAATCCGCACTGACTCTCGGGAGTATTTTCATGCGCTATGGTAGGGGTAAGCCTGTTGAGCAGCACTCGAGCCAAAATCTTACCTTCTATTGAGAGGAGAGTGATGCCCCGGTAATTAGAGCAGTAATTAAAATGACTGTTTTTACTATTAATTACTTACTTTTTTAATTACTTATTTATTTAATTACTGTGATTAAAACTGCCAACAACAACAACAACATACACACGAACACTACGATAAGACACTTTTATAGCTCACAATGGAGAAAATCATGATAAAAGATAAGCACGTTAATTTGTATGTTCATAAATGTTTGGATAATAGCGACCCCTGCTGTTGGATTTCAAGGTCTGTAACACGTGTGTATTTAGTAAACAAACAGGTTGACCTGAGCACACTCGTCTCCTAATAAGCTTTCAGACAGAAAATGAGAAGTTTCATCAGTGGGAGTAAGTTGGAAAATATATACACACATATGTATACAACCCCTGGGAATAATTATGGAATCACCGGCCTCAGAGGATGTTCATTCAGTTGTTTAATTTTGTAGAAAAAAAACAGATCACAGACATGACACAAAACTAAAGTCATTTCAAATGGCAACTTTCTGGCTTTAAGAAACACTATAAGAAATCGGGAAAAAAGCAGAGGAAAAAAAATATGGACTCATTCAATTCTGAGGAATAAATTATGGAATCACCCTGTAAATTTTCATCCCCAAAACTAACACCTGCATCAAATCAGATCTGCTCGTTAGTCTGCATCTAAAAAGGAGTGATCACACCTTGGAGAGCTGTTGCACCAAGTGGGCTGACATGAATCATGGCTGCAACACGAGAGATGTCAATTGAAACAAAGGAGAGGATTATCAAACTCTTAAGAGGGTAAATCATCACGCAATTTTGCAAAAGATGTTGGTTGTTCAGTCAGCTGTGTCTAAACTCTGGACCAAATACAAACAACATGGGAAGGTTGTTAAAGGCAAACATACTGGTAGACCAAGGAAGACATCAAAGCGTCAAGACAGAAAACTTAAAGCAATATGTCTCAAAAATCGAAAATGCACAACAAAACAAATGAGAAACGAATGGAAACTGGAGTCAACGTCTGTGACCGAACTGTAAGAAACCGCCTAAAGGAAATGGGATTTACATACAGAAAAGCTAAACGAAAGCCATCATTAACACCTAAACAGAAAAAAACAAGGTTACAATGGGCTAAGGAAAAGCAATCGTGGACTGTGGATGACTGGATGAAAGTCATATTCAGTGATGAATCTCGAATCTGCATTGGGCAAGGTGATGATACTGGAACTCTTGTTTGGTGCCGTTCCAATGAGATTTATAAAGATGACTGCCTGAAGAGAACGTGTACATTTCCACAGTCATTGATGATATGGGGCTGCATGTCAGGTAAAGGAACTGGGGAGATGGCTGTCATACATCATCAATAAGTGCACAGGTTTACGTTGATATTTTGGACACTTTTCTTATCCCATCAATTGAAAGGATGTTTGGGGATGATGAACTCATTTTTCAAGATGATAATGCATCTTGCCATAGAGCAAAAACAGTGAAAACATTCCTTGCAAAAAGACACATAGGGTCAATGTCATGGCCTGCAAATAGTCCAGATCTTAATCCAATTGAAAATCTTTCATGGAAGTTGAAGAAAATGGTCCATGACAAGGCTCCAACCTGCAAAACTGATCTGGCAACAGCAATCAGAGAAAGTTGGAGCCAGATTGATGAAGAGTACTGTTTGTCACTCATTAAGTCCATGCCTCAGAGACTGCAAGCTGTTATAAAAGCCAGAGGTGGTGCAACAAAATGCTAGTGATGTGTTGGAGTGTTCTTTTGTTTTTCATGATTCCATAATTTTTTTCCTCAGAAATGAGTGATTCCATTTTTTTTTCCCCTCTGCTTGGTCTAAAAAAAGTAACCGTTACTGACTGCCACAATTTATTTTCCTGATTTCTTATAGTGTTTCTTAAAGCCAGAAATTTGCCATTTGAAATGACTTTAGTTTTGTGTCATGTCTGTGATCTACTTTTTTTCTACAAAATTAAACAACTGAATGAACATCCTCCGAGGCTGGTGATTCCATAATTTTTGCCAGGGGTTGTATTTGTCAAGGAAATTTCTAAAGGAAATAGGGCTGGATGCAAAAAAAAAAATGGAAGAATTTGAAAAATAAATATAAGGTTAACAGAACTAGATGCAGCCCATAACATACATACAGGTTCTGGTCATATAATTAGAATATCATGAAAAACTTTATTTCAGTAATTCCATTCAAAAAGTGAAATTTGTATAATGTATACATTCATTCCACACAGACTGATATATTTCAAGTGTTTATTTATTTTAATTACTAATTCATTCATTGATTCATTCATTCATTACTAATCAGTCAATTAATGATTAATCAATTAATATTATTACTATTAATGACTATCAGCATTAACATTAATTAATTACTAATTAATTGATTACTAATTGATCATTAATGCCATTAATTATTATAAATTACGAATTAATTAAATTGATTATTAATACCACAAAATTCTCTGACATGATTGCGATGTCGAAGAAATCTGCGACTTCTATTTCTTTGCATTTACGCAGAAAGGCAAGAAAATAAAAAGAGCAAACAGGCTACTGCAACAAGTTTTGCTTTGGTTGCCATGTTGACAAACAGTGAAGACGTCAGTTTGAGACGGGCAGTTCCCCCCCCCCCCCCCCCCAAGGTGGAGGGGTGTCTCAATTCATAGGGCTAGAGTCATATCCCTTCGCCTTACCCCTTGTTTTAAAGGGGTAGGCTTGGGGGTAGGGCCAAGGGGAAGAGGAAGGGATACAAAAGAGAATTGAGATTGGGTCTAAAACACTCCACCACACACAAAAACACACTCCAAGCACAGCAAATATCACAACTTTCAAAATGGTTTGCGTCTGCATTTTCCTCCACACAAAACCACATTTTTCTTCTCTCAGCAACCAGGTGATGTAGCTTGGGGATCATTCTTTATTTGGTAATATATTTTACACCAGTGATTTTTTTTTTTTTTTGCTGTCACAGAGAGAGGCATGAAGTCAAAGTCCCGTTCACAAAACGCGCGTGCACACACACACCGACCCACATGGGGTCACGTGAAGTTGGTGAATGTAATTGATCAGCTTCTGTTTTTTCCACCAATGGTAACACTCCTTTCTCCTGCTGCAGTTGAAGGAGTCCTGTTTCATTACAGCTCTTTCGTTGCTGCAGCTGAAAGGAGGAAATGAATCATTTTGCTGCCGCTGTCTGCAAAACGTGCCGCGAATGAGAATATTATCCCCCAAAATTCTTGCGTAAATTATTAATCATAATCCAAGTTATACTTGGCCTATTAACAAAATTTAAAAAGTGGTTTTGAGGTTGAAGTCTCCATTCAAACAGACCCTCAGATTGGAGCAGATTTTGTGCTATGTCTGCTCAATCAGGTCATGAGACTTTTGACACGAGGGCGCGTCATTGGACTCCAGAGGGTTAAACAATGGTTCCTGGGATATGTTGCAGGATTGTGCATTAATGTCATGGTGTCATTGCTATTCAGTGTTATTTATTCATTGTTATTTACTGTATTGTCAGCATTTTCCTTTTAACCATCTGCGTGAAACTGCTGTGCAATAGGGGTATGTGCAGTATGGATATGTGTATTAGTGATATGTGCAATATGCATGAGGTATGTCATTATGCCTTGGCAGCTTTATCTGTGCACCTCTTGGAATCCAAGACAAATTAACTGGAAGGGACAATAAAGTGTATTGTATCATATTTTTGGCATACAATATTTTTAGGGGTATTCAAGGGTGCTAAATTCAAATCTGCTATATACCACCACAAATCTGATTAAGCACTTATCTTTTTGACTGAATGAGGTATAAACTTGAATATGTTTTTATAGCTTTCATTGCCATGCTCACATTTAGGATCAAAAATGAAGAAAATGCTTGAAACTCGTATACATGTTTAAAATTGTATTTAATTATGAGTAATTCCTGAATTAAAGAGGGTCAAGAAACAGATTGATGCTGTTCTGAAAAATTGGCTTAAAATATAGTTTGTAAAAAGGTTGTTTACAATATTTTTAACTATTTTACTGTCAAATTTCTATATTCAGTCCATAGAGTGTTGAGGTAGAGCTGCACACATACACTTATTCGCAGTCATCGTTGTCATCATCCTCTTCTACTTCTGGCCAGAGTTGCCAGTTTTCCTGCAGCTGCTGCGTTTGCTGAGGTCATACAAACACAGGTGGTGATCTCCTTGCAAGCTTTTAAAATTGGTGGTACAGAGAGTAGATGTGGCACTAACTGACCATCCAAATGCATCCATCCCTGTACCAGTCACTGGATGCCAAGAAGGTCAGTGTGATGATTGAGGCTGTTTTCTTACTGTGACTACTGAACTGAGACACACTAGTACAGCCAGTGACAGCATGGAAGGTGAGCACTGTGTCCAAGTAATTGGGGGCAGCAACTAATCGAGGTCAGCAAGAATTTCATGCACTGGAAAATACATTGGAGCCTTTGAGGTGCCGGCCTTCCTATGTACATCCTGTGTGCCAAACGTAGAAGCACATCTGCACCTTGTGCTGTCATGACTGTTGTTTCCGTGTGCCATGGATGCAGTGAAAAATCAGCTTCCTCGTGGTCAGGCTGTAGAGAGGAGACTGTGTGACTTGCATCTGTTGACATAATGGTGGTTGCCTCGACCAACCCACCTGACGCGATGATCACTAGTTCCCCTTTTGGGCCATGTTTGTTCAGATAGTTTGAGAGAAAAAGAGCAAGATCTGCTTTATTATTCGCAAGTGCCATAAAGTTGGACCAGTCTGTTGGTAAAGCCATGGACTCACTTTCAGTTTTGTCTCGTACCGGTTGGTGGCACTGTTTTTGCTTTCCTTGTAGCTGCTTTGAGTGATTGTTTTTGATACCTGTCAAAGACAACATCAATTCTCTGGTACTTTGCAGCCATTTTGTACACTGGTGGAAACCATGCACGCATATTCATCAGAAATTGACCAGTGCCATCGCGAGTACTTGACCAACAATAATCAGGCAACTGGGTTTAGCAAGTGTGACATCTGCAGGGGTTTGGACTAGGGGTCAACTGATTATCAGCCACCATATTCATTATTTTGGCGGATACTGGTATCAGCCATTTATGACAGCACAATGATTTTGCAGCACTAGATGTAAGCTACTCACTGGTCACCAAGTTCGGCCTTCATGTGTACATTTTTTTTTAAAAATGGATCACCATTCAGCAACCTTAGTGTTCTGTGATGCCGGAGTGCTGTGTAACGTGAGAAACACAGCACAGCTGAAAGCAGCGTCTCTCTCCGTCTGAGTTAAAGGAGAAAAAAAAAACTCCATCAAAATCCTCCATTAAATAATCCAGAGCACTTCCTGTGTGTATAAAATGCTTTTATATTGAGAAATGAATTATTTCTGTTACAGCTTAAAGGCTTTGTGTTTCCAAAAATATCCAGGAAGACAAAAGAGCTGTGAACCTGGCTTTGACCTATACAAAGCAAAATAAGAGTTAATAGTTTTCATAGAACTATTTACAAACTGTACAAACTGCTGTTTACAAATGATCATGTGATCATCTGTAAACAGTGGACTATAGCACAAAAACTTAAAGCAGCAGAGCAACTTAATGATCTGAAACGATCTACTTCAGCTCACAGCCTCACAGTGAAACACGGAAACTAGGATTCAGAAAGTTTTTTATCCAGGTTTTATCCTTTAAAGAGCAGGTTTATAATGAAAGTAAGTAGTCCAGGTTCAGCTCTTGTTCAAATAAGAGTAAGTAATACAATGCCACTCAAAAATGTTGAGAGAAAAAGCTGTCAAGATGACAGAAAAACTCTGCCAGACTGGATTAAAGCTACTGCGTTACATTTACTGTCAGTGTTAAATTCTTGACACAGCTCTGTGTCTCACACACGTAACAAAATGGCATGAAATATAACACAGATATGAAATTTGCATCACTTAAGTTAAACTGCCTCAAGTTGTGGGTCTTAGAGTACAAAACATTCTAAATATTGAATTGTTGTAATTTATTCTGCTTCACATGGACCCACTGATGTGTGAGACGTACCCATCATATTGAGCAAATGACCCCCGACTTCAGGCAGTGAGGGGCTGTTAGCTCATAGCACTCTTAAAATATGAATCACTGCTTTCTCGTGTGTAACAAAGTTGTCCCCCTCCCCCCACAAAAGGCTGCTGATCCCGCAGACTGGCATAGAAGAAGATAGCAGTGTGCAGACGGGAGCTGTGCTGACTGTATTTACTTATTTGTTCAACTTCATAATAGTGTTATTTGTAGCTTCTTGCACTTTTTGTGTGAAGGTCATGTTGAAAGGTTCTGTGAATTAAACATATGCTACAAAACATTTAAAGAAAGTTTTGTGTTAAGTTTTGTGTTTATACTAAATTTTGACATCTTTTTTAATACTTTTTATTGCAGACAAATATTATTGATATTGGTTCTGAAAAATTCATATAGCTTGGACTTGTCTTGTTAATGGTGGAATGGAGACTAACCATTAGTTGCTGCCAAAGACAATGAAAAGGACAAGAGTTCATGCTGGAGGGCGTTTTCCAGGTTGATCTTGCACCCTGCTGTTTAAGCTGTTATGAGCCTTTGTGGAATCCTAGTGTGGTTTTACCTGATTTAACTGTTGTTGTGGAGCTGCTATTCTTTTGAAATGGGCAAGCCAATGATAAGCTAGCTAGCAACTCAATAAATGTACTTGCAAAGGTTAGCTAGCTGATGTAATTTTAGTAGTGTCTTACAATATCATAAATATAAACAGCCAACACATTATTACATATCTATTGCAGTATCTTAACCAAATTAATGGTAGTATTTTGTGAGTTTACCTGTTACTGCTGAGCATCCTTGAGAAGAGTGATGTGATCACAGTTACAGTATACAGCTTCATGATGAAGTGGTACAGAGGAGGGTTTTCTTTCTCCAAACCATTAAATCTAGGCTTGCATCTCAGATGTACCTTCTGGCAAATTGTAGCTGAACTTTCATGTCTTCTTTTTAATAAAACCCTCCTCTGTGCCCCATAACTGGGGATACAGAATGCAAAACATGCACTGTGCACAATTTTTCCAATCACAACCACAGAAGCCTAAAACCTCTTCTGTGTTGTCTGGGTGTCTTGGTGGCTTTCCTCACTCTTCTTCTTGCACAGTCAGTTTTTGAGAACTGTCCACTCCGCACAGATTTACCACAGTGTGACATACTGTTTGTATTTCTTAACCCTTCCAAGCACCTCTCTCCCGGCGCTACTATGGGAATGCTGCTCACTCAGACATCCGTCAGCTAACCCCAAGTTTCCTCCAGAGAACCGATGTGGAATGGGACAACCTGCCACCACCTCTACTTACAGTCCCTTACCAGGCCAGTTTCTACCACAATTACCACTTCTCCCATGGGATCAGAGCAATACAGGAGGAGATAGCAAAGTTGCACCATTCACGGTAGTGGATCAAGGAAAGCATAAAAGAACTGAATGGGGCCCGAACTGATATCAAGGAATTAATAGACATTGCCCGCTCCTTGAAAACAGAGCCCAAACCCATAGTCCCTCTCCAATCACAGAGAAACCCATGCTGTGCAACTTATGCCCTGCAACGCCATGTATCCTAGCCAACATGACAACGACCTCAAGGTTTCGGTGCAGAATTGTTTCTACTTTGATAAAATTGCATACAAAGCCTGCACACTCCAGATGAAGCTAAGTCACTCGTTGATAGCCTCAGAGCCCTTCTAGCCTCAGGAGGGTTTGATTTGCATGAGTGGGCCTGCAGTGATGCAAATGTCCTGAGCCACTTGCCTCAAGAAGCCAGATCTGAGAGTCTGGACAAGTGGTTAGCCCAGGATAATTTCAACCCCCAAGAATCTACCCTTGGCCTTAGTTAGAATTGGGATACTGACTCCTTGGGCTACAAACACAGGCCCATGACCTATGGCGTGGCTACCCTGAGAAATATTTACAAAATATTAGCGTCCCAATATGATCCCCTAGGGTATCTGTTGCCCTACTCCACTGAAGCAAAGCTTATCATCCGCAGTTATGGGATAAACAACGTGGTTGGAATGACACAAATCTCTTCTCAGAGTTCATACAGGCCTTGTCCAGTTGGGAGGTCGAGCTTGAGTGATTTCTGTCTTGTCTCTCCCCCACCCTTGTGTTTTCACAGGTGCCAAGCTGGAGGCTGCTATGTACAAGGTTCACACCTTCGCAGATGCCTCTGAGCGAATGTATGGGGCTCTGGCATACTAGAAAACTGAAGATGGAGATGGTCACGTGCACCTATCTTTCATCCTCGCTTGGTCCCATGTCGCTCCCAAACGTACACATTCCATTCCATGCCTGGACCTTTGTGGAGCTCTGATAGCTGCGTAGCTTGCCAATTTCCTGAAGAAGGAACTGACCCTAGCGAGGGTAACCAAGGTCCAAGAGCTCACACAGAACTGTATCTGGCGCTATGTTGATTCAGCAAACAACCCTGCAGATGACCTGACACGGGGTAAATCCGTGAGATCACTCACCCAACCTCAGCGATGGTCACAAGGACCTCCCTTCCTCCTTCAAGACCTGGCCACAGAAGCCTACTACATGGCCACAAAAAGACCCAGCAGAGCTCCACAAGGCTACTTTCTGTGCCCTGACCATTACCTCGCCTATGAGCCAAAGCAACAAAGTGTATGACACATAGCAATCAATCAATCAATCAACTTTTTTTTTTATATAGCGCCAAATCACAACAAACAGTTGCCCCAAGGCGCTTTATATTGTAAGGCAAGGCCATACAATAATTATGAAAAACCCCAACGGTCAAAACGACCCCCTGTGAGCAAGCACTTGGCTACAGTGGGAAGGAAAAACTCCCTTTTAACAGGAAGAAACCTCCAGCAGAACCAAGCTCAGGGAGGGGCAGTCTTCTGCTGAGACTGGTTGGGGCTGAGGGAAAGAACCAGGAAAAAGACATGCTGTGGAAGGGGGCAGAGATCGATCACTAATGATTAAATGCGGAGTGATGCATACAGAGCAAAAAGAGAAAGAAACAGTGCATCATGGGAACCCCCCCACAGTCTACGTCTAAAGCAGCATAACCAAGGGATAGTCCAGGGTCACCTGATCCAGCCCTAACTATAAGCCTTAGCGAAAAGGAAAGTTTTAAGCCTAATCTTAAAAGTAGAGAGGGTATCTGTCTCCCTGATCTGAATTGGGAGCTGGTTCCACAGGAGAGGAGCCTGAAAGCTGAAGGCTCTGCCTCCCATTCTACTCTTACAAACCCTAGGAACTACAAGTAAGCCTGCAGTCTGAGAGCGAAGCGCTCTAATGGGGTAATATGGTACTATGAGGTCCCTAAGATAAGATGGGACCTGATTATTCAAAACCTTATAAGTAAGAAGAAGAATTTTAAATTCTATTCTAGAATTAACAGGAAGCCAATGAAGAGAGGCCAACACGGGTGAGATATGCTCTCTCCTGCTAGTCCCCGTCAGTACTCTAGCTGCAGCATTTTGAATTAACTGAAGGCTTTTTAGGGAACTTTTAGGACAACCTGATAATAATGAATTACAATAGTCCAGCCTAGAGGAAATAAATGCATGAATTAGTTTTTCAGCATCACTCTGAGACAAGACCTTTCTGATATTAGAGATATTGCGTAAATGCAAAAAGGCAGTCCTACATATTTGTTTAATATGCGCTTTGAATGACATATCCTGATCAAAAATGACTCCAAGATTTCTCACAGTATTACTAGAGGTCAGGGAAATGCCATCCAGAGTAAAGATCTGGTTAGAGACCATGCTTCTAAGATTTGTGGGGCCAAGTACAATAACTTCAGTTTTATCTGAGTTTAAAAGCAGGAAATTAGAGGTCATCCATGTCTTTATGTCTGTAAGACAATCCTGCAGTTTAGCTAATTGGTGTGTGTCCTCTGGTTTCATGGATAGATAAAGCTGGGTATCATCTGCGTAACAATGAAAATTTAAGCAATACCGTCTAATAATACTGCCTAAGGGAAGCATGTATAAAGTGAATAAAATTGGTCCTAGCACAGAACCTTGTGGAACTCCATAATTAACTTTAGTCTGTGAAGAAGATTCCCCATTTACATGAACAAACTGTAATCTATTAGACAAATATGATTCAAACCACCGCAGCGCAGTGCCCTTAATACCTATGACATGCTCTAATCTCTGTAATAAAATTTTATGGTCAACAGTATCAAAAGCAGCACTGAGGTCCAACAGAACAAGCACAGAGATAAGTCCACTGTCCGAAGCCATAAGAAGATCATTTGTAACCTTCACTAATGCTGTTTCTGTACTATGATGAATTCTAAAACCTGACTGAACCTCTTCAAATAGACCATTCCTCTGCAGGTGATCAGTTAGCTGTTTTACAACTACCCTCTCAAGAATCTTTGAGAGAAAAGGAAGGTTGGAGATTGGCCTATAATTAGCTAAGATAGCTGGGTCAAGTGATGGCTTTTTAAGTAATGGTTTAATTACTGCCACCTTAAAAGCCTGTGGTACATAGCCAACTAACAAAGATAAGTTGATCATATTTAAGATTGAAGCATTAAATAATGGTAGGACTTCCTTGAGCAGCCTGGCAGGAATGGGGTCTAATAAACATGTTGATGGTTTGGATGAAGTAACTAATGAAAATAACTCAGACAGAACAATCGGAGAGAAAGAGTCTAACCAAATACCGGCATCACTGAAAGCAGCCAAAGATAACGATACATCTTTGGGATGATTATGAGTAATTTTTTCTCTAATAGTCAAAATTTTGTTAGCAAAGAAAGTCATGAAGTCATTACTAGTTAAAGTTAATGGAATACTCAGCTCAATAGAGCTCTGACTCTTTGTCAGCCTGGCTACAGTGCTGAAAACAAACCTGGGGTTGTTCTTATTTTCTTCAATTAGTGATGAGTAGAAAGATGTCCTAGCTTTACGGAGGGCTTTTTTATAGAGCAACAAACTCTTTTTCCAGGCTAAGTGAAGATCTTCTAAATTAGTGAGACGCCATTTCCTCTCCAACTTACGGGTTATCTGCTTTAAGCTACGAGTTTGTGAGTTATACCACGGAGTCAGACACTTCTGATTTAAAGCTCTCTTTTTCAGAGGAGCTACAGCATCCAAAGTTGTCTTCAATGAGGATGTAAAACCATTGACGAGATACTCTAACTCCCTTACAGAGTTTAGGTAGCTACTCTGCTCTGTGTTGGTATATGACATTAGAGAACATAAAGAAGGAATCATATCCTTAAACCTAGTTACAGCGCTTTCTGAAAGACTTCTAGTGTAATGAAACTTATTCCCCACTGCAGGGTAGTCCATCAGGGTAAATGTAAATGTTATTAAAAAATGATCAGACAGAAGGGAGTTTTCAGGGAATACTGTTAAGTCTTCTATTTCCATACCATAAGTCAAAACAAGATCTAAGATATGATTAAAGTGGTGGGTGGACTCATTTACTTTTTGAGCAAAGCCAATAGAGTCTAATAATAGATTAAATGCAGTGTTGAGGCTGTCATTCTCAGCATCTGTGTGGATGTTAAAATCGCCCACTATAAGTATCTTATCTGAGCTAAGCACTAAGTCAGACAGAAGGTCTGAAAATTCACAGAGAAACTCACAGTAACGACCAGGTGGACGATAGATAATAACAAATAAAACTGGTTTTTGGGACTTCCAATTTGGATGGAAAAGACTAAGAGACAAGCTTTCAAATGAATTAAAGCTCTGTCTAGGTTTTTGATTAATTAATAAGCTGGAATGGAAGATTGCTGCTAATCCTCCGCCCCGGCCCGTACTACGAGCATTCTGACAGTTAGTGTGACTCGGGGGTGTTGACTCATTTAAACTAACATATTCATCCTGCTGTAACCAGGTTTCTGTTAGGCAGAATAAATCTATACGTTGATCAATTATTATATCATTTACCAACAGGGACTTAGAAGAGAGAGACCTAATGTTTAATAGACCACATTTAACTGTTTTAGTCTGTGGTGCAGTTGAAGGTGCTATATTATTTTTTCTTTTTGAATTTTTTTGCTTAAATAGATTTTTGCTGGTTATTGGTGGTCTGGGAGCAGGCACCGTCTCTACGGGGATGGGGTAATGAGGGGATGGCAGGGGGAGAGAAGCTGCAGAGAGGTGTATAAGACCACAGCTCTGCCTCCTGGTCCCAACGCTAGACAGTCACAGTTTAGAGGATCCAAGAAAATTGGCCAGATTTCTAGAAATGAGAGCTGCTCCATCTAAAGTGGGATGGATGCCGTCTCTCCTAACAAGACCAGGTTTTCCCCAGAAGCTTTGCCAATTATCTATGAAGCCCACCTCATTTTTTGGACACCACTCAGACAGCCAGCAATTCAAGGAGAACATGCGGCTAAACATGTCACTCCCGGTCCGATTGGGGAGGGGCCCAGAGAAGACAACAGAGTCCGACATTGTTTTTGCAAAGTTACACACCGATTTAATGTTAATTTTAGTGACCTCCGATTGGCGTAACCGAGTGTCATTACTGCCGACGTGAATTACAATCTTACCAAATTTACGCTTAGCCTTAGCCAGCCATTTCAAATGTCCTTCGATGTCGCCTGCTCTGGCCCCCGGAAGACAATTGACAATGGTTGCTGGTGTCGCTAACTTCACATTTCTCAAAACAGAGTCACCAATAACCAGAGTTTGATCCTTGGCGAGTGTATCGTCGAGTGGGGAAAAACGGTTAGAGATGTGAACGGGTTGACGGTGTACACGGGGCTTCTGTCTAGGGCCACGCTTCCTCCTCACAGTCACCCAGTCAGCCTGCCTTCACGACTGCCCGGGATATGCCAGGGGGGAACCAACGGCGGCCAAGCTACCTTGGTCCGCACCGACCACAGGGGCCTGGCTAGCTGCAGAATTTTCCACGGTGCGGAGCCGAGTCTCCAATTCGCCCAGCCTGGCCTCCAAAGCTACGAATAAGCTGCACTTATTACAAGTACCATTACTGCTAAAGGAGGCCGAGGAACAACTAAACATTTCACAACCAGAGCAGAAAAGTGCGGGAGAGACAGGAGAAGCCGCCATGCTAAATCGGCTAAGAGCCAGCAGCTACGCAACCTAGCGGATTCCTAAAAACACGCAAAGTGAACAATGTATAAATAATTTAGAGGTGATTCAGCAGAAGGAGTGCTTTAGTTAAGGCACCAGACAGGCCATGAAGCAGCACAAGTAACGCACGGCAACAGCGAACGCACGACAACAGTGGTAAAAAATAAAATAAAAATCCACTGGACAGGCTGTGGAGCAGCACAGGCAACGCACGACAACAGAGCCAAAAAAATAAAATAAAAATCCACTAGACAGGCTGTGGAGCAGCACAGGTAACACACGACAACAGTGGTAAAAAATAAAATAAAAATCCACTGGACAGGCTGTGGAGCAGCACAGGTAACGCACGACAACAGTGCTAAAAAATAAAATAAAAATCCACTAGACAGGCTGTGGAGCAGCAAAGGCAACGCACGACAACAGTGCTAAAAAATAAAATAAAAATCCACTAGACAGGCTGTGGAGCAGCACAGGTAACACACGACAACAGTGGTAAAAAATAAAATAAAAATCCACTGGACAGGCTGTGGAGCAGCACAGGTAACACACGACAACAGTGCTAAAAAATAAAATAAAAATCCACTAGACAGGCTGTGGAGCAGCACAGGTAACGCACGACAACAGTGCTAAAAAATAAAATAAAAATCCACTGGACAGGCTGTGGAGCAGCACAGGCAACGCACGACAACAGAGCCAAAAAAATAAAATAAAAATCCACTGGACAGGCTGTGGAGCAGCACAGGCAAGGCACGACAACAGCGCTAAAAAATAAAATAAAAATCCACTGGACAGGCTGTGGAGCAGCACAGGTAACGCACGACAACAGTGGTAAAAAATAAAATAAAAATCCACTGGATAGGCTGTGGAGCAGCACAGGCAACGCACGACAACAGTGGTAAAAAATAAAATAAAAATCCACTGGACAGGCTGTGGAGCAGCACAGGCAACGCACGACAACAGTGGTAAAAAATAAAATAAAAATCCACTGGACAGGCTGTGGAGCAGCACAGGCAACGCACGACAACAGTGGTAAAAAATAAAATCAAAATCCACTGGACAGGCTGTGGAGCAGCACAGGTAACGCACGACAACGGTGCTAAAATAAAATAAAAATCCACTGGACAGGCTGTGGAGCAGCACAGGTAACGCACGACAACGGTGCTAAAATAAAATAAAAAACCACTAGACAGGCTGTGGAGCAGCACGACAACAGTGCTAAAAAATAAAATAAAAATAAAAACGAAAGCGTTAGCAAGCTAGTTAGCTTGCCAACGCTGATGAAAGTTAGCTGATAAAAGTGCTCCGTCGCGATGTTTCGACCGTTAGAGGTCTTCTTTAGGCGTTGGAGCACGGTGAAAAAGTAAAAAAAGTAAAAAAGTCTTGAAAAAGACTGTTAATTCAAAGAACTCAAACAGCTCAGTTCAAACAGCTAACAGATACAGCAGAACACCGCTGTGCTCCGGAACAGGATTCAGATCCATAGCAGGAACTAATCAAAGCCAAAGCCCAGTAGCTCAATGAACAGAGCTCCTGCGACTCCCCTCCGAGTGCTGAACAGTATCAGCAAGCAGAGTGGTGGCACTGCATCCCCAACAACAGTCATTTCCTGAAGACTACAAGTTGCTGGCGAAGGGAAACATGTCTCATCAAAGAGCCACCTACTTACCTTATGTTCTGAACTGGACAAGTCCTCTAGTCTAATAAGAGTAGGTGGTTAGCTGTGGTGCTCAGAGGGCCTTAGTGACTCTGCCTTGCGCCCGTTGTCCAGTTGTCCTTGATCCCTCACATTCACCTGGCTACTTATCCAGAAGTACGATAATGACCTTCACCATCCTGGTCCAGATTTTTTGGACAGTTCACTCGCCTGGCATAAATGTTTTTTTTTATGTTTTATGCTGTTAACAGCTCTCCCTGCATCCCACAATCAAGTTTTATGTCTTTTTTCAGGACACCCTGTACTTTCAGAATATATATGCTATAGTTGTGTTTAATAAGTGTAATAAATGTTTATAATCATAAATAAGAAAGGCAAAAGTAAAGCGGAAATAATTTGCCACACATTTATTCAAAACACACAGTAAACTATAATAAGCACCTGTATTGACACTTTATAATGGTAACTTGGGCTCTTGTGTGAAAGACTGTACAACAAAAGGTTCAAACAATAAACACAAATGCACATTTTGAACAATATATACAAAATGGTCGATGCGTTTTGTTTGTCTTCATCTAAAAGCAGTTTCTGTGTATTACACAAAGGTCACATCACAAACATCTACTTCTACTGTGTTTTGGAGTGTTCTGTCCTGCTCTGAAAGCAGCTTTGACACTTTGACTCTCTGAGGAGGGGCCCCTCCCCCCTCGCTCCATTGATGTAAACAGTGCTTTACGCTGGAGCGACAGCGCTTGCCACAGGCTTATTCAATAACATTCACAGGTAATGAGTAGTGGAGCATCTCTAAAACACACACTCTTTGTTTGAGCACATGAGATTGTCATCAGAGGCCCTCCGTTTGCTCCGTCTGCTTACTTTCACTGATTGCTGTGCGTAATGGCGCAGGGTGCATTGGAGCAAGCAGCCAGATGGCTGTTCAAACGAGCCAACTAGTAACACATCACAAAACGATCTTTGGTTTATCACGTGAGGTAAATCTGCCGTATGATTGGATTTTGGAAAACCATGTGACAGTGAACCAATTCTGATTAGACACTCACATTGCGCACGTCATCACACAGCTTCTATGAGGAGTACAAACATGGCAGATGGCTGGCTCGAAAGTCCGTGGCGTTAACTTTTCAGCAAAAAAAAAAAAAAAAAGTTTCTATCTCATATCATTAAAAAGTTATTTATAATTTAGTAAAACTTGGTCTTGGCAGTCGTACACAACGGCGTCGGCCCCAGAGGGTTAACTCCCCAGGCATTCCATTTGGATCTTCTGAGGAGCATGGATGCAGATGGCTCTACAAAGGTTCATAGCTAGATGTGGAACCCCTGCAGAGATGTAGTCTGACCAGGGGAACAACTTCAAGGGTGGGGAGCGTGAACTCCAAGAGGTCTTCAACAACATGCCTCCCACACTACAACAGCAGCTCGCACACCAGAGGATCAAGTTCTGCTTTGATCCCCCTGTGACTCCTCACTTTGGCGGTGTGTGGGAGCAGGAAATTCACTCTGTGAAGACTGCCTTGTACACCTGTGTTGGAGCCCAACCAGTCTACGAGGAAGTCCTGCTCGCAGTGCTTCTGGAAGTGGAGTCTATCCTCACCTCCAAACTGCTGGGTTATGTCTCTGCTGACATGGCAGATGCTGACCCTGTGACTCCGAATAGTGTTCTGATGGGGCATTCAGATAGATCACTTCCCCAAGTTGTGTACTCAGAATCTCTATCTCCGAGTCGCAAGTGTTGGCTGCACTCAAAGTTGCTCGCTGACCAATTCTGGTCAAGATTCATCAGAGAGTACCTCCCTACACTGCAGATATGGCAGAAATGACATTCTACAACCCCTAAGCCCTTAGACAAAGCAGTCGTCATGTTAGTGGACCCTCAGCTGCCCAGAGCTTCTTGGCTCATCGGACGGGTGACCAAGGTTCACCGAAGTGATGATGGGTGTACTAGGCCAGCTGATGTAGACATTAGAGGTCATGTATACACCTGACCTGTCACTTCCCTAGTGATGCTGCCAGCCTTTCTGCCTGGTGAAAATTATTCTGTCCTACCCCCCTTGACCCTTTTAGAGGTGCCTTTATTTGGGAGAAAATGTGCCTGGCGCATTTGAAGGTGGCTGTAATAAAGGCTCAGCCCTTCATTGTATTCACATGAGGTTACGTTCATGGACTCGCGTTGTTACTGACTGAGTTCTGATTTCCCTGTTTTTTTCTGATGTGTAGCACGATAAAGGCAAGAAGTCCATCTAAATAAGTACCTTTCACCTCCTACTGCTGATGTTCTCAGCACTTAGTTAATGACAAAAAACTCACTCCCTCACTCTCTCTATCTGTACATATCTGTAAATATGTTGATGAATATCAGCTGGAATAAAGCCTGCTGAAGGACATAATGGAGTCTGGTGTTGTCATCCCTGTGTTCTGACTGACACACCATCTTGTTTACAGTTAGCCCTTACACGAACTAGCACCCCGGTATAATAACCTTAGTAACAAAAGTATCCATGAGTGTAAGTCCCTCCACACACATGCACTAGTAATTAGTGATTGATGTATTTCATTCTTTTCACTGGTGCATTTCCGAAAAACGCCTCACTCGGCTAGGGTTGAACGGCATACACGCTGTACACTTTGTAGGAGATGTTTATGCATTTGAAGCAGGTTCGTTCTGGAAAAGATGCGATTCTTCAACATGACAATTAGGGCTGGGTGATATGGCTTAAAAATAAAATCGGTGCCGCGGCGCTTTCTTGATCCCATTGACAGCTGTCTGGTACCTGTCACTGGTTTGGATGACATAGGTCTGTTGCGGCTGCGTGGCTCCCTCTCCCCGCGGCTCCGTTGTAGTGGGATAAATCTCCACAACCTGAGGACGCCACTCCATGCTCAGTGATTTGCTGGACAGCAAGTTCCAGTTCTGACTAGGGCTGCAGCTATCGATTATTTTAGTAATTGAGTATCCTATTGATTATTCTCGTGATTAATTGAGTAATCGGATAAAAAGTACTTTTGCTTTTTAAAACATTAACAGTCCAGGGTTCTCCCTAAGTAATGGCACAATGTCACTGCGTCATCATGGAGATTACCAAATTTAGTGTATCCCTTTCTGTTTTCCTGGGTAATTATTTATTTTTTCACATCTTTACAAGTTTTGGATCTTTCCTGGTGTCGGGCCAAAGTCTTGACATTTTGCTGAAATGGGGATGCATGAATTTCCTGCATGAACACTCTCTCTGCGATTCAGCCAAGGCATTTCTTTTTCAGGTTGAACATGCAGCCTCGCAGTCACTTGTTTTTTATTATTTTATTATTTTATTTGAGTTCCCGTGTTTGTGAAGCATTGTGTGTTGCCCAAAAAGTGAAAATTAAAAAGCGAAACACTCATTGCGAGTCACACAGAAGAGTGGACTTCTTCCAGAGACTGTCTGTGGCCGACGGAGCTGTGTGAGGGCAGTGCTGAGCCGCTCACACCAGGCAGAGAAGCAACAACCGGCCGCCGCGTGCAGAGTGGTCAGTGGACCAATCTGTATAAAAAAAAAAACAAAAAAACACTGCTTTGCTTTAAATGCACAGTAAGCTATTTTAGATTATAAGTGTGGACCGTCTTTTTCCTAAAAAGCTTTAGTTCCCTCTGTTTGTCGCGTTGGAAAGCTGTAGCTTTTGTGCTAATTTGATTAGCGCTTGCTCTACTTCTTCTTCTGTTTGTTTTTCTGGGGACATTACAGCGCCACACACAGGCCTGGCATATGTACTACAACGTTAAACGACGCTTTGAGGCACAGAATTTGCCTCGAACATTTTTTGTAATTGAATTATTCGAATTACTCGACTAATCGTTTCAGCCCTAGTTCTGACCAGAATTGGGCTGGTTAATGCCAGATTGCTGACAAACAAAACTTCTATCATAAGGAATTTATTCAACTCCCGTGATCTGGACTTTACGTAACTGAGATGTGGATGAACGCTGGTTAGTGCAGCCCACTTGTGGAACTCTTACTGACCGATTGTGGTTTTAATTCTTCACGGCTGCTGGGCTGAGGTGAAGGAACAGTCTGATTTTAAAGGAACTTTTAACTGTAAACAGTCTCTTGCATTCTTCTCTAGTTTTGAGGTGACTGTTTTTAGGGTTAATCGCTTGGACCCGGTGCTCTGTGCCGTCATCTACTGGCCCCCAAAATAAAGTTCATAAATGAGTTTTCAAACTTCCTTGCAAGAGTGATGTCCAACTTTGATGGTGTCTTGTCTGTGATTTTAATCTTCATATCTGCTGTCCTGATCAGCCTGTGGTGAAGGACTTCTTAAACATCGCGGACTCTTTTAATTTGAAGCAGTGTGTGTCCAGCTCCACACATGAGCACAGACTCACACTAGACTTGTTTTTTTTCTCATGGTGTGACTGTGTCAGACTTGGAGATCAGTGATTGTGCACCAGTTTTATTTAGTGTTGATTTCTCCTGTGTGTCAGCACCTGTCAGGCTTTTAACTCAGCTGCCTTCTCTGCCGTCTATGTGGGCGCCAGTTCAGCCCGTCTTGATACAGAGGAGTTCTGCTTGTAATATAACTCCTTCTGCCTTTCTGTAATGAACTATGTTGTTCTTTTCTTGCTTGACTTGACTGCTGCCATTGACACTGTAGACACAATATCTTGTTACATTTTCTGCAGCAGCTAGTGGGCATTAGTGGTAGTGCCCTGGACTGGTTCAGGTCCTACTTTGCAGACAGGAATATGAGCGTCGGTCTTGGGGTTTGTGAATCTTCCTCGGCTCCACTCATACATGGGGTTCCACAGGGTTCAGTTTCAGGACCTTTGCTTTTCTCCTTCCTCAGCTCTAACCTCAGAAAACATGGTGTCGTTTTTCTTTGTTACGCTGATGACAGCCAGATATATGGCCCCCTGATGAAAAGTGGTTTCTCTCAAACCCTTTCTCTCGTGTCTTGAGGATATAAGGCCTGGATGGCTCTAAACTTCCTAAATTTTAATGATAAGAAAACTGAGGTGATTGTGTTTGGCCCTGGCGGCTCCTGTGTACCCTCCCCTGTTGATTTGGGCCCTTTGGCAGTTTATGCAAAGTCTACTGTTACTAATTTGTGTTTTAAGATGAACAGTGATATTAAATTGGATCACCAAATTAGTGCAGTAGTTAGGTCTAGTTTCTTTCACCTGAGGCAGTTTGCTAAGATGAAGTCTTTTCTCGCGCATCAGCACTTAGAAACAGAAATCCATGCCCTCATTACTTATCAGCTGGATTACTGTAATGCACTTTATTTTCAAGTTAGCCAGTCCTCCCTTGCACATCTCCAGTAAGTTCAAAACGCTGCCGCTCGTCTGCTAACTGGAGCATGAAAGAGGGAGCACATTACACCTACCCTGGCCTCCCTCCACTGGCTGTCTGTGCACTTCAGGGTTCATTTTAAGATTTTTTTTTTTGTTGTTTTGTTTTTAAATCTTTAAATGGCCTTGCCCCACCCTAGTTTTCTGAGCTTCTTCACCCCTATGCCCCTGTACGGTGCCTCCGGTCAGCTGATCAGCTAATTCTTGAGGTACCAAGGTCCAAGAGAATGCTCACAGGGGATCAAGCGTTTTCAAGCATTTTCTGTTGCTGCTGCTAGAATTTGGAATGCTCTACCTGTGCTCTGTTTTTAAAACCATTCTTAAAACCCGCTTTTATTCACTGGGTTTTCACACAGTATGAGACTTAACTCTGTTTTAGTTGGCTTTCTATAATCTGTGAGCCCAGATACATTTGTTTCACATCTCGAGTACAAAAGGTTTGACACCTGGGATGGGTGGGACTGTACTCGGGAACCCCCAAAAGGCCTTTCTTAACTTCCATAAACATGGACTACCACTAGAAGGCACCACACGTAGTACCCCAAAATCAGAGTTAATTCACACATCCAGTACATCCACCAAATCTGTGCTAAAATGTTCAGTCTGTGAGTCTGATAAAGGATGGGGGATTCTTAAGTTCCACAAATGTGGACTAAGAGGCTTAAGGAGGTCTTATGCAACCCCCCAATAAAAACTATACCAAATTTTGGATTGGTTTGCTATGTAGAATTTGTGATAGTTTGATCATTTCAATGCCTTTGTTGTAAAAAGGAATTTTCAAGAAAGATTTATCATCATCTTTGGCTATTGTAGTTTTTCCATTTTTTTGTAACCCTAACCTAAACTTAGCTAAATCTTTTATGACAAGTGGAATATACAACCCCTGGCAAAAATTATGGAATCACCGGCCTCGGAGGATGTTCATTCAGTTGTTTAATTTTGTAGAAAAAAAAGCAGATCACAGACATGACACAAAACTAAAGTCATTTCAAATGGCAACTTTCTGGCTTTAAGAAACACTATAAGAAATCAAGAAAAAAAATTGTGGCAGTCAGTAACAGTTACTTTTTAGACCAAGCAGAGGGAAAAAAATATGGACACACTCAATTCTGAGGTATAAATTATGGAATCACCCTGTAAATTTTCATCCCTAAAACTAACACCTGCATCAAATCAGATCTGCTCGTTAGTCTGCATCTAAAAAGGAGTGAGCACACCTTGGAGAGCTGTTGCACCAAGTGGACTGACATGAATCATGGCTCCAACCCGAGAGATGTCAATTGAAACAAAGGAGAGGATTATCAAACTCTTAAAAGAGGGTAAATCATCATGCAATGTTGCAAAAGATGTTGGTTGTTCACAGTCAGCTGTGTCTAAACTCTGGACCAAATACAAACAACATGGGAAGGTTGTTAAAGGCAAACATACTGGTAGACCAAGGAAGACATCAAAGCGTCAAGACAGAAAACTTAAAGCAATATGTCTCAAAAATCGAAAATGCACAACAAAACAAATGAGGAACGAATGGGAGGAAACTGGAGTCAACGTCTGTGACCGAACTGTAAGAAACCGCCTACAGGAAATGGGATTTACATACAGAAAAGCTAAACAAAAGCCATCATTAACACCTAAACAGAAAAAACAAGGTTACAATGGGCTAAGGAAAAGCAATCGTGGACTGTGGATGACTGGCTGAAAGTCATATTCAATGATGAATCTCGAATCTGCATTGGGCAAGGTGATGATGCTGGAACGTTTGTTTGGTGCTGTTCCAATGAGATTTATAAAGATGACTGCCTGAAGAGAACATGTAAATTTCCACAGTCATTGATGATATGGGGCTGCATGTCAGGTAAAGGCACTGGGGAGATGGCTGTCATTACATCATCAATAAATGCACAAGTTTACGTTGACATTTTGGACACTTTTCTTATCCCATCAATTGAAAGGATGTATGGGGATGATGAAATCATTTTTCAAGATGATAATGCATCTTGCCATAGAGCAAAAACTGTGAAAACATTCCTTGCCAAAAGACACATAGGGTCAATGTCATGGCCTGCAAATAGTCCGGATCTTAATCCAATTGAAAATCTTTGGTGGAAGTTGAAGAAAATGGTCCATGACAAGGCTCCAACCTGCAAAGCTGATCTGGCAACAGCAATCAGAGAAAGTTGGAGCCAGATTGATGAAGAGTACTGTTTGGTCACTCATTAAGTCCATACCTCAGAGACTGCAAGCTGTTATAAAAGCCAGAGGTGGTGCAACAAAATACTAGTGATGTGTTGGAGCGTTCTTTTGTTTTTCATGATTCCATAATTTTTTCCTCAGAATTGAGTGATTCCATATTTTTTCCCCTCTGCTTGGTCTAAAAGAGCAACCATTACTGACTGCCACAATTTTTTTTTCTCCTGATTTCTTATAGTGTTTCTTAAAGCCAGAAAGTTGCCATTTGAAATGACTTTAGTTTTGTGTCATGTCTGTGATCTGCTTTTTTCTACAAAATTAAACAACTGAATGAACATCCTCCGAGGCCGGTGATTCCATAATTTTTGCCAGGGGTTGTAAATTATATTTTTTGTGTTGCATGTCATTTTTGTTTCACGTGCGCTAACCTTGTATTGTCTGCCTGTGGTGTTACTCCTGAAGTTATTTCCTTCTACTATGTATTTAAAAGTTTTACATTTACTACTACCACATTTACCAACTCTAGTGTCCTGTATAGCATTGGTCACATCCCTTCCTACCAAGGTAGGGTTTGGGGATGCAATGTCATAAGTACAGGACAAGTTGGAAATAAGAGGTATACCCTTCTTTAAGGGACTAGGGTATGAGTCCATCACCTTGGTGTATAGGGCTAGTGACCGCCCCATATTAAAAGTAGCTATCATATGTAGTAACTTATGTATGAGGGACAGGGTAAAAATATTATAGGACTATTATTATAATACGTAGTTATCGTAGTTATATTAATATCAGAAAAGTATAGAAAATTATTAATAGCTAGGAAAAATATAAAGTAAGAATAGCTCGGAATAAGTATATAATATACAAACAGTATATGGAACATATATGAAGATTACCAGGCACGAATAAACGTGTCATATCAAAACTTATCCTAAACCAGTCTGCTGGGGTAATGAAACCACCAAGCACAGAACTGGAAGTTAAGTAGTGACATGAAAATTCAGTAAGGTATATCTTATATATTATATTCCAATTCTAAGGTGGAACTATGCCAGTATACAAAGGTATATCTAAATATCTCCCGAGAGTCAGTGTGGATTTCGGGCCAACAGGGGAACCGCCGACATGATCTTCGTCTTGAGACAGATCCAGGAGAAGTGCAGAGAACAGAACATGGCCCTTTATGCAGCCTTCATAAACCTAACCAAGGCTTTTGACACAGTCAGTCGTGAGGGTTTGTGGAAGATTCTTGCATGACTTGGCTGCCCTCCAAAGCTCCTCACCATCATCCACCAGCTGCATGAAGGCCAGATGGGACAAGTGAAGTACAACGGGACTCTGTCCGGCAGCTTCCCCATCTCAAATGGCGTCAAACAACGTTGCATCCTCGCGCCCACTCTATTCTCCATCTTCTTCAGCATGATACTTCGTGAGGCCAAAGACTTGACAGATGGCATCTACGAGGTCTGTCCATAAAGTATAGGTCCTTTTTATTTTTTTCAAAAACTATATGGATTTCATTCATATGTTTTTACGTCAGACATGCATGAACCCTCGTGCGCATGCGTGAGTTTTTCCACGCCTGTCGGTGACGTCATTCGCCTGTGAGCACTCCTTGTGAGAGGAGTCATCCAGCCCCTCGTCGGAATTCCTTTGTCTGAGAAGTTGCTGAGAGACTGGCGCTTTGTTTGATCAAACTTTTTTCTAAACCTGTGAGACACATCGAAGTGGACATGGTTCGAAAAATTAAGCTGGTTTTCAGTGAAAATTTTAACGGCTGATGAGAGATTTTGAGGTGACACTGTCGCTTTAAGGACTTCCCACAGTGCGAGACGTCGCACAGCGCTCTCAGGCAGCGTCATCAGCCTGTTTCAAGCTGAAAACCTCCACATTTCAGGCTCTATTGATCCAGGACGTCGTGAGAGAACAGAGAAGTTTCAGAAGAAGTCGGTTTCAGCATTTTATCCGGATATTCCACTGTTAAAGGAGATTTTTTTAATGAAAGACGTCGTCTCGCAGCGTCGGCTCGCAGCCGCCGCGACGCTCTGCCACAGGAAAAACACCTCTGTTGGAAGCCTTAAGGACAAGTTCGAACATGTCCAGCTGTTAAACAATTTCTCATATACCGTATTTTCCGGACTATAAGTCGCACTTTTTTTTACATGTTTTGGCCGGGGGTGCGACCTATACTCCGGTGCGACTTATAAATGAAAAATATACCGGTAGGATCTCAATTAATTTACTGTAACAAAACAATTTTACGTGACAGAGTCGATCTATGTTTTAAAATGGCCACCGGAAAAGGAAATGCAATGCATCATGGGCACTGTAGTATGACGGCCATCCTATAGTTCACGCTGGTCGCGACAACCAATCAGAGAACAGAACTTTGGATGCGTATTCCTCACCTCACCCACAGCGTGTGAAGCTGACGAACTCGGTGCTTGCTGTTATTCCGGCTTGGCGAACAGAACAGCTTCAACCCTTGGATATCAATGTGAGCAGAGTGTTTAAGTTGACGCTGAGAGCTGCGTGGGAGCACTGGGTGAGCGACGGTGGAGGATTAGCGTGTGCACTTGGAAGGAGCTGGCGTCGATGATTGTGAAAAGCGTTTGAAGCAGACGAACATGGTGTTTATTCCGGGACGGCTAACAAAACAGCTTCAACCCTTGGATATCAGTGTGAGCAGAGTTGACGCTGAGAGCTGCATGGGAGCACTGAGCGACGGCGGAGGATTAGCGTCTGCACTTGGAAGGAGCTGGATCGACACCGCTGGGTGGTCATGAGCTGCGCAGGTAGGCGCTGCATGGTTCGGCTCGCAATGTGGTCCGCAAAATACAAACATATCCGTAGGTAAAATGCAACTCACGAGAGGGCACTCGAGGCTTGTGTGACTGTTCCTGCGACTTCTGACTACCATAGAAAAATAAAAATTTTAACGTTACTGATAACATAACAAGACAACAGAGAAGGCCCGAAAAAATGCCACCAAAAAGAAAATCATACTCTGCAGATTACAAGTTGCGACTGGTGAAATATGCATCCGAAAACGGTAGCCGTCACAATATTATCATCTGAACTTTTCATGTTAACATACCTGTATGTCCATGGGACTTATAGTCCAGTGGACCTTATTTATGGTTTATTTTTCTTTATAATGGATAAAGTGGCTGGTGCGACTTATACTCCGGTGCGACTTATTTATGGTTTGTTTTTCTTTATAATGGATAAAGTGGCTGGTGCGACTTATACTCCGGTGCGACTTATAGTCCGGAAAATACGGTACTCACTCCACTGAAAGCCATCAAAAGCCGCCTGGATTTTACAAATGGTTATCAACACGGAGGTGCTTTTCCTGTGCCGCCGCTCCGCGCCGGCTGCGTCCCGACGCGCGGACCCGACTTCTTCTGAAACTTCTCTGTTCTCTCACGACGTCCTGGATCAATAGAGCCTGAAATGTGGAGGTTTTCAGCTTGAAACAAGCTGATGACGCCGCCTGAGAGCGCTGCGCGACGTCTGGCACCGTGGGAAGTCCTTAAAACGACAGTGTCACCTCAAAATCTCTCATCAGCCGTTAAAATTTTCACTGAAAACCAGCTTAATTTTTCGAACCATGTCCACTTCGATGTGTCTCACAGGTTTAGAAAAAATTTTGATCAAACAAAGCGCCAGTCTCTCAGCAACTTCTCAGACAAAGGAATTCCGACGAGGGGCTGGACGACTCCTCCCACAAGGAGTGCTCACAGGCGAATGACGTCACCGACAGGCGTGGAAAAACTCACGCATGCGCACGAGGGTTCATGCATGTCTGACGTAAAAACATATGAATGAAATCCATATAGTTTTTGAAAAAAATAAAAAGGACCTATACTTTATGGACAGCCCTCATATATCCTCTTCAGAACCGACGGAAGTATAATTTGCGGCGCCTTCTGTCCTACACTAAGATACTGCGTCGTCCATATGGAGCAAGCCTTGCAGCACATTGTCAACTGTTTTGCTGAAGCAGCAAGAGCCTTCGGCCTCACCATCAGCCTGAGAAAGACAGAAATGCTATATCAACCGGTCCCCCATACAGCATATACCCCACCCCAAATCAACATCGAGGGTACCAGCCTGAATGCAGTAGAGCACTTCACGTATCTCGGTAGTGTTATCTCAAACGACGCATCTGTTGCCAAGGACCTAGACAGGTGCCTTGCCAAGGCCAGCAGTTCTTTTGGTCGACTCTCAAAGAAAGTCTGGCAGAATCACGCACTGCGCCTTTCCACAAAAATGCAGGTCTACAGAGCCATTGTGGTCCCTACCCTCCTGTATGGAGCTGAAACCTGGGTTCTGTATCACCAGCAGATCAGATTACTGGAACGCTTTCATCAGCGTTGTCTCCGAAACATCTTCGGGATCAAGTGGCAGGACTACGTCTCAAATGAGGACATCCTTACCAAAGCCAGATTGCCCAGCATGGAGTCTATTATACTCAAACAACAGCTTCGTTGGGCAGGCCACGTAGCCAGGATGGATGATACACGCATGCCGAAATTAATTCTCTTTGGCGAGCTCAAGGAAGGGAGACGAAACCAAGGGGCCCCCAAAAAGCTCTATAAGGACCAGCTGAAGAAACAGCTCTCCCTTGCAGGCATTCAGCATCAGTCATGGCAGCATCTAGCTACAGATAGACTCAGCTGGCGTTCCAGCATCAAATCCGCCAGCCTGAAGTTTGAGGCAGAAAGAAGTGAGGCCTCACGCCAGAAACTTCAAAGACAGAGTGGGCAGCAGCACAAGCCCAGCCTACTCAAGTGTTCATTTGCCCCAAATGTAACAGGTCTTGTGCATCCCGCATCGGACTTTTCAACCACCAGAGGGCTTTTAGAAAATAAACTAAAAAAAAAAAGGCCTTCCCACTAGGAAACTGCCAAAAACAATCTAAATATCTAAAAAGGAAGAGTGAAATAGGAGAGGAGAAAAGAGTAGAGTAGAGCCACTTAGGTGCCTGGTCTTAGGTTAAAAAGCTTTTGTTATCCCATGGGAACTCTCCCTACCCACCTAATCAGCTGAAGAAAAAGGTATATATTAGGGGTGTCACGATTCTCCAAATCCTCGATTCGATTTTATTTTCGATTTTAGGGTCACGATTCGATTCGATTCTCGATTTTCTTTTTCTTACAACAGAGAGGCCTATGCCAGTTTTAGATTAGTCTATGATCAGTCATTGGTTTGATTCATCAAAGTTGGGCTTGGTATAAGTGATACTTTTTGTAATACATTACATTAGGCACTAGTGGTAAAATTTTAATAATTTAATTAAGATATAATGTAACAATCTTCTCAGTCAAGTGGAACAACAAAAACAAATATAACAATAATAACAAAAATTAGAGGTCACAGAGGGTAGCTGCCATCTAGTGGCTTTTTTTGGTAGCAGCAGTGTGCGCTATTAAAATAGCAATGTGCAACATAACAAAATAATAAAACAAAATACAGTAACAGTCATGTGCAAAGTAATAGAACAATTAGAGCCATAACAAACTAAACTCTATCCTACAACAGTTGA